>NW_020230282.1:55000-145000 GCF_003227715.2 Harpegnathos saltator
GCAAATTTTCAATGTCGCCAGAGCCAAAAAGACGGCAGATTTCACGAGCTTCGCTCTTTCCGCCTTGATCAGTGTGACGGACGTGAGTGAAATGTATTGATTTCTCTCGCGAGGGTTCAACGGCAGAACGGTTTCCTTGTCCTGACGCGTCCTTATTAGATCGATGGTGCGCAAGTCATCGGTCAGATATCGATTGTCGAATCGTTCGTTCGTCAGCCATTTGTATCGGTAGCGCATAACTCTGAAAAATATGAGAAATGTTTCAGTCCCGTCCGACCACCACCGGGGTGATCGACCCCGGTGGGTGGATCATTATACACTGCCGTTTGAGGCTTTGTACCTGAGTAGCATGAATAAAATAAAGAACGTCGTCAAGAAGCTCATCCAGTCGAAAACGGCTAAAAACTTGTCGGTTCTGAGTCGAACCTCGTTGATTATATCGGTCGACACGTCCTCGATGGTTTTACTCTGATTGGTCTCCAAGTGAAAAGTGTGCGAAAATTTCACCTTCACATAGAACATCGCCTTTACGTGGCGAGTGAACCTTTTAACTTCTACACACAAGAATGTGAGGATAAATGCGTGGCGCGCGCGCGCGCGTGTGTATTTGTGTGAATGTGTGGATACAATTTGTCAAATGTACGTGTGTGTGTGTGTGTGTGTGTGTGACACTTCATAAGCTCAATGCCTGTGAAATCTTTAAGCGCACGATAGTGCTAGTCGCAACGTACTTTTGCGCACAGCGTCGACTATGGTGTCGGCTACGTAAGATACCAACATGCAGATCAAGTCCAGAGGCTTCACTATGTAACACAGAGCACCAACGATATACGCTAAATTGCAAATCCCTCCGAAAAAGGGGCCGAGTTTCGCTGTGCAGTCGGCCACTGCACCTTCGAAGACTGTCTGACACCTGTCGAACGGCGTGCCTAGCTTCTTGTTGCAAATATTCACGATGCCGCCGAGCCATTGGAAAACTGACGTGATCACTCTCACTGAGGAACGCAGATTCAACGCAGAGTCGATCGTGTTATACAGAGCGCTATTGTTCTTTTCACTCACATACACTGAGCACGAGCCGTTTGATAGCCACGAGAGTCCGCTTGATCTTCCTCACGACTACCTTCACCGTCTTTATCACATTCGATATCGCGTCCCTCAAAGCGTAGAATGGCTGTTTTATCAGGTCGACCACGCTCTTTACAGCTTGCTTCAATTGTCCCTACATTGTGACGGCAGGAATGGAATTAATTGCCGAATGCCAAACGACATTTCGTACTAGCAAACTCTTGTGCAACGATGTGAAGAGATAATCTTGACAACCGATAACTCGATAACCAACCGTTTAATTGAAAATTGAAAACGCAACGCGACAATACGTTCAAAGTTCGAGCGTGGCAATGCCAATGTCCCAGCGAGGGTCAACTCACCTGTCCGCAGACTAAAGATTCTGAAAGAACACTGGTATTGTGTAGGGTATTCTTTCCCGGCCCGGTGAGCGTCAAAATAAAGGCATAAGCCATCAAGGCTTGCCTGCCGCGTTTAGAAAAGAACTGCGGCAGTAGTAGAAAGACGACGCATCTGCCGGACGAGTAACAAGGCCGAGTCCAAATTATATCCAAATTATATCCATGCAGATATGGCAGATATGCAGAGAGAGAGAGAGAGAGAGAGAGAGAGAGAGAGAGAGAGAGAGAGATATATATATATATATATAGGCGTATATTATAATATGAATATATAATTTATCATTCTTTCATAGAGCGGCATTCAAGTTTTCAACGTACAACGCCTTGCTCAGCGTCGTATGTTGACGTCGCTGAAGACGTCAAGCGAGATATTACCTTACGCGATAAGAAAATGCCAGTCCAAGCGTAAAAATCACTCCGAGGACCGAGCATAACATCGTAGCGGACGTGAGGGTAAAATTTAGTTGAAATACAAGAAATATGAAGAATATATATGTGAGAAAGATACCGCCGAGAAAGCCAAACGCGCTCTTTAGTATGTAATTCTCAAGCGAACCGTCGGTGCGAATGAGTCTCGTCTTCTTGTACGTCCAAGTATATTTTACGGAGGAAATTATTCCGCTCCAAAGATATTTAACCTTCTTTTTGCATCTGTGAGAATAAGATTGCATGAATAAATGGAGGAAAAGAGTATAGTACTGTTGTAATACCAATGATGGAGTGTTCCGAGTTCACACACACACACACACACACACACACACACACACACACACACACACACACACACACACGGTGTGAAATTGGAGAAGCTTGGTGAAAAAGCGATAGTTTTCAGTCTTCTCTCAGCGAAAAAGAGAGAGAGAGAGAGAGAGAGAGAGAGAGAGAGAGAGAGAGAGAGAGAGAGGAGAAAAAAGAAGGAGATACGACGTAATCTCGATATAAAAATTTTCAAAAGTAGAAATTTTTATGTCGATTAGGCGATAATTGCGAAAGTTTTACGATAGGCTCTCTCTCTCTCTCTCTCTCTCTCTCTCTCTCTCTCTCTCTCACTTTAATCTCTTGCGTCGAAGACGTTGCTTCAAAGTGACAGGCGGCTTGCCACCTCTGGAGATTTCGATCGATCTCAATTTCTCGTCTTCGTATATCAGCCTAGTTTTTTCGAGTTTCCTAGCTTTCAGGGCTGATTGAAAAAACGCCATATTCTTAAATATCGGGTCGCTTATGAATCACATCGATCGAATTAGCTTGTATTCACACCAAGCGAGAGATTACTCTCAATGTAACTTTCGACAAAATTGACATTAGCTTCGGCGGATTGCTTCCCCACCCACTGTTTGACAACGTTCAGATCTTGCATTGTTTTGCTTTGCATCTTGTCTTTTATCTCGCGGCAAGGTTAACACACCAACGACCAGAGGCGAGAACAAACGGAAGAGACGTCTCTGCGCAAAAAAACGTTCGACGCATAAAAGAAGAGTCATTTAGGAGACTTTTAGGAGCTGAGGAACAGCGACGACAGGTGCGCAGCAAGCTAGTCGGAGCTACAGGTATGTCCGACCGAGCGAGCATCGGGTCGGTCAGTGCAGCGAAATTTCTCAGCTACTATTACCAGCGAACGATCACTCGCGGGCAGCCGCGTCGGCACCGTTCAACGGAATGATCGACGATCAGACTCGTGTAGACAGTAGATTGCGTGCGAATGCGAATGATGCAAGTGGACGACGCAAGTCTCTCTATTGTCTCTTCCGTCCTTCTTCCGAGGAGGCAAGAAGGTTCGCAGTCGCGTGAACTAGAGGTGAAAGTATGTTAAAAATGTGTGTTCCTATCTAATATATGTTGATTTTCTTTTTCAGTCAGTCGTAAGCTGATACGCGAAGTGGCAAGTGGCACGAAGCCTACCATGGATAGGATAGGTACCTCTCGGTGGCGTTCGCGCACCGTTCGCGCTCGGGTTGACTGGAACGTTCCAGCGGATCCCGTGGCGACGTCAAACGTCGCCAGTATCGGTCTTCGATCCCTCGCGGAAAGAGGACCGTGTGATACTGCCGGCACGTGTTAGAACGAGACATCGACATGTGTCAGCCGCACCGCGCGCGCGCGCGCGCGCGCTCCACGACGAAGGTGGGCGTCGAGGTCGAGACATCGGAGAGAGGGGTAGGACCGTATCTGAACCCGATAACGAGCCAGCTGGCGGCAGTGCCGTCGTTTACGTGGAGGCACGACCTTCGCTGAAAGATCGTTGCTGGCTAAGACGGTCCCGTGCCGAATCCCGTAGCTGTAGCCTGAAAGGTGGTCGGAGAGCAAGAAGCCGCCGCCGCCGTCGCCGCCGTCGCGGTAGGACCGAGGAGACACTCTGGAGGAGACTCCGGAGTAGGAAAGAGGGAAAAGGGAAGAGAGGAAAAGAAAGGAAGATAAACATGTCGTGAACCCCCGTGAAGTGACGAGTCCGTGATGTGTACGAGTCGGCCGAGTCGACGGTGCTCATAGCGCGTGCGGCTTTCGATCGGGCGACCAATGCCGTAAACGCTTAGGCGTTCAGCGTCATCGTCGTCTTCGTCGTGGTCGCGCGCCGCGCGCCGTGGCTGAGCGTGTATATATATATATATATATATATATATATACACACACACATATATATATATATATGTGTGTGTGTGTGTGTGTGTGTGTGTGTGACGTGTGATACACGCGTGTAATCGTGTAGTGGCTCTGGCCGCTCGCTCCTGACCTGTTCTACCCGATTCAGGTGCCAAAAGCCTGGACCGATCGCTACGATGACTACGAGGGAGCTTTACGTTAAGGTATCGCGCATTCGCGAATTTTCAATCTGGGGATAATAGCCGTGTCCCCGTATCCCCGAAGAAGATGGCAGGTCGCGAAAACGCGTACGCGAGGATTTTAAAAGCTCGCGGATAATCACGACGCGCATTGTGCGCGTCTCGCGAAGGGAGGGATATGTTCGTTCGGCTGGCTCAATTCGACAGACGAAACGTACGAAATCGTAGATTCCGCCCCCGCGCGCGCGCGATCGAGTCACTGTACTGTACTCACGTGTACTCGTGATTTCAGTCGTTGGTTTGGATGCTGCCCTCCCACGCCGCCCTTCCACCCCTTGTCATCGAGTACGAATGATCGGGTACGATGAGAAAACTCGCGGAGTTGAGAGTGTGTCTCGATTGTACAATCGATGAAAATTGCAAGATTGCAACGATAATCAGTCGGTGTGCTTGTAGTTGTGCCGTGCGAAACTGTAATTCGACTCCGTTCTCGCGCAGTCGTCGAGCGTCAAGCGTGCACACCTTTGACATTTCGCAAGTGAACGTATCTCTTTCTCGGAGTGTCACCAGGTACATACAGGTACAACTCGCGGTCCGAAGAGTTGTTTCGACCTGTTTGATTACTCCGACGATTACTCCTTTGCGGAAATATGGAAAAGGGAATTTTCAGCCTTTTAAACGGTGCAAGTTCGGTTCGATCAGTGCTTGGTGTTACGCAACAACAAATTCGCAAACGCAAATATTAAATATAATCGCTAGTTTCTCTTATTTTAGCCATATCGTGTGTATGTGTGTGTGTGTGTGTGTGTGTGTGTGTGTGTGCGCGTGCGTGCGTGCGTGCGTGCGTGCGTGCGTGCGTGCGTGCGTGCGTGCATGCGTGTGTGTGTGTGTGTGTGTGTGTGTGTGTGTGTGTGTGTGTGTGTGTGTGTGTGTGTGTGTGTGTGTGTGTGTGTGGTGTGTGTCTGTCTGTCTGTCTGTCTGTCTGTCTGTCTGTCTGTCTGTCTGTCTGTCTGTCTGTCTGTCTGTCTGTCTGTCTGTCTGTCTGTCTGTCTGTCTGTCTGTCTGTCTGTCTCTCCTACACACGTCTCACGCGAGCGTATATACACACATCGAAATTAATCGATAAAGGTCGACTGTTTGTGCCTAACATGCTCAATTTTTATAACATTCTGAAGTTGGACCGTGGAGCGCGCAAAGTTAATTTCTTTTCATCTTTCTTCTATTGTGAATAACGAGAACGAGATATATTTCTACTTTGTATACATTTTCATTAATGTAGATCATTCTTCTCATTTGTGTATAAAGAGACCTAGATTCTCTCCTCCCCGCTCACCTCGATGAATCTCGTGCATCTTGCTTCGGAGCACCCGTCGGTCCCGACCCGTACCCACGAGGACATTTCATTTGGGAATCGTATCATCCTGTCGCGAGTTGTTTCACAATTTATCCCGGCGATAAGTTTCACGCACAGGCATCGCGATTCGCGCGCGCGCGCAAACACATTCTTAAATATCTCGCTCATGTAGCTCTCGTAACACCCGGCTCTCTACACACACACACACACTATCGTGCGAGAATTGACAACATTGAGTCGATATATGGTTACTTAAAGCATTTCAAGTCAAGTCGAACGAGCTCATGTACACACATATTTCACAATTCATACGGTTAACGTATTTCTCCGCGAAAACCTTTCGCGAGAAACTCTGCCGATCTTTCCTGGAAGGTTCCAATTTGCGTCCCAACGGGTCGAAACATATGCTAGAACATCACTCGAAGCATACAACTGGAAGCATACAAGAGAAGAAAGAGAAATTTATCGTCGTCATTTTCAAGCTCGTTCACGTGAAAATGACCGGCAAGGCACATATTCTTATTACATAGGATTTGCCTTCGATTATTAAACATTTAAATCTAATTACGTGCTATATACTTTGATTCGCACGTTTGTCCCCAGTCAAGTAGATTATCCACATGTACGTCAACGACTTTGACGCGAAAAGCGACGGAGTGATATTGTCAGGGTGTTTTAGAAAATCCCTTTTCGAATCTAAAATCAATAACTGCTGGGGAGGAAGCTGCCTCCCCATTATCGGAGACCTAAATTCCCGTTTATATCAGGTGACCGATTGACCGGCCGTAGAAACAGCAGATTGTTTCGTGATGACTGTTGTCTCCGACTGCAATTGGTCGGGCACCTTTCGACAAATGTCACCCTAACCCAAGAGGTGAACACGAAATGAATGATCGAACAGACCGAAGAAATCATTAATCCAAAGCCCCATGAAATAAAATAATTTAACACTATTTGGTCCACGTGGAACGAGCGGGAGAAAGCGGGAGAGAGAGGAGAGAGAGAGAGAGAGAGAGAGAGAGAGAGAGAGAGAGAGAGAGAGGTGATGGCTATCTTTTCGCAGCAACTGAGACGTCGATGTCAATGATCGCTCGCTCTCCTCGCCCTCCCTCCTATGTATCGCGTTTTGCGCGATCATAATGGGGCGCTCAAGTCCTCTTCCTAGTCCTCTCAGAATGTCATGAATATGATAAGATCGGTGATTTTTTACCAATCCGAACAAGCCAAGAAAACAAAACATTAAATCCTGTGCCAATCAACGCGGCGAAAAGGTTTGTTTAGTAATCGGTAATCGGAAGGTAATCGGATAGTAGCGCGGTAATGAGGATCGAAGGATTAGATGGGAAAGCGGTGAGAGCGCGATGAGGTCTGTCTTTGCGCGGTTTACGCTATTCCCTTTAAGCTTAAACTCGTGACGCTTCCTCGCGCGTTGGTGGTTGATTTATCGGTGTGACCGCGGATGAGGGTTGCCCGAGGTCCCGTCATGGTTTCTGTTATAACAGGTTTTCGCTTCTCTTCGCGCCCGAGGCTTCGGCAAAGAAAAAGATCCAATGGCGCATCCACGCGAGCACCACTGTGCACCTCGCGGTGCACGTATGCACCGATGATGATGATGATGATGATGATCGCGGTGATTTCAACGAATCTACGTCTATGCGACTCTCTGGTTCCTTCAAATCCTGCATTGTCGAGAATATCGACACGCTCTCGACGAGCAAAGAATGTAGATTCTGAAATCTGAAATGCAGGAGACCTTTGTCTATTTCGAAAGAAAGAATGATGCGAAACATTCGCTTCTGGCCAACTGGCCAAACAACTGGTAAAAAGGGGGCCAGGAAGATATGTAAAGAAGTTTGATGTCGCAAAAATTTGCATTGCAAGCACTTTGCGGAAAAGGCTGAATTTATGTATGTACGTGTGTGTATACGAGAAATCGAGTCAAGTAAAAAAGTAATGATAGCAAGTAAAAGTTAAGGCACGCGCGCACCACAATGCTTCTCGACAAAATTCCTTATGAATCTCCTTTGAGCGACGTCGTTGACGTGATCATCTCTATCTATAATACCTTGGACGTAATGTCATGCGGCCACAAAGCCGATCTTCTGCTGACTCGGCTGACGATGGAGGGCAGCAAAGAGTGAGGGCAGCGCGAGATATTCGACTTCCCTTGTACCGAGACGTACATTGCTTTTCTGTAGCGAGAGAAAGGGATCCGCTTGTGAACGTGACCGTAAGCGTAGTTTGCTGGCTGCGCCGCGTTCGTTTCTTGAGCTGATCATTCGAAGCGAGCCTAGCTGCCTGTTTCAAAGCGCGCAATATATTCTTCGTTTTTCTTCTCACGAAACAACCTACCTACATGAGAAAGCGACCCCCAGCAAAGTGATTCTTCACATCTGTGAGCACTATCGTTGCTCGCTCGATCGGTGCTCGGACGTTTATAATTCTCTTTATCGCGACCAAACCGACAAACCGACCTTTCTTTCGATTTACCGATTACCGCGCAATGAGTTGAAACAAATCAGTGCCTAGGAATCGCCAAAGCAGACCTTTTTAATTTATATCGATCGCATCCGTGCCGCTGGTATACCTATTCCATCAATGAGATTAGCGCGTTTCGCTCGACTCGTCGTCTTCCAGACAAGAAGGATTTTTTGTCGATCGGGCGCGTCTCGTAAGAGAAATATTTGTTCTTGTCGCGAAGAAATGCATTTCCTGTATTAAATAAGGCATTACGTCGCTCCTTTCGCGATCTCTCTCTCTCTCTCTCTCTCTCTCTCTCTCTCTCTCTCTCTCTCTCTCTCTCTCTCTGTGTGTGTGTGTATATGTATATACGTATACATGCGCGCGCGCACTTTCTCTTCAACTCCAACTCAAACTCTTTTTATCCATGAGAGACAAAAGCTCCTCGCGGCGATATCCCACGAAAGCATTCCGCTTTACGAACAACCTGCGAATAATGCGCTCGCGCTCCGCGTCGGAAAGTTGCGTTCTCACGATCGCGGCCTTTTCTTCTTTACGGAAAGTCAACTCGGGGCTAGATTTACCTAAATATGTTTACACTTTAAATCGTAAAACGATCTTTACGAAACATAGACACATATAAGGAGAGGCTAAATTACTTAAACTTTGCACCGAAGAAATCCACGATAGAGACGTGAATCACGCATTCCGGAATGGCTTCGTAGTGATAAGATTGCGACGCGCCCCACCATATTTGACTTGTACCTAGGTACCTAGGTTTAAATCGCATGAAATTGTTCACGTGACTTGAACTCGAATCGCGAAACATGAACAGACCGCTGTTGCCGCGCGCGCGCCCTACGGATAAACATCTCGACACACTCATATCCGATAATATCCGACGCGACCACTGACGGCAAACGGTTAACAATGGTATCGAAGTCACACGTCGAAGGTAAAGTAATTTGTTGAATAAACGCATAAACTCATGTAACGTTTACGCTACATTATTGTACACTTTGCAGTAAAAAGTCATGTGAACTATGTGAAAGAGAAAGAAGAAAATTTCTTACCACAATATATCTTAACCCTCCATTGCCTTCGTATGAGGCAAACGCTCAGTTTACATTTCTTTTTTTTTTAATTACTTAGATGTGACATAAAAGTTGACTCTGAAACTTTCTGACTTTTTACTTATAACCATTTAGATTATATCTGTATAGTTATTTTCTGAATTATGTAAATACAATTTTTTCAATACGAGGAAGCTAAAATTCGTTTTTTTAAACGAGGGCAATGGAGGGTTAAGAGACACACGATACGTAACGATACGGACATGTTGTAACGTTTCACTTTGCGACCAAAAAGGGATCCCACGATCTGACATGCAATATTATCAACGTTCCTCGTGCTCGCTGGGCAACATTGCAACACGGCTCACGGCCGTACAGCACAAAAGTTGAATCTCTTGTCTCTTTCTTGCTATATTTTCGTGCCTCCTTGCTTCAGCTTTGCGTCGCACGCGTCTCGTCTCTTTTCCTTTCTCCCTCCCTCCCCCCCGTCTGTCTCTTGGTGTGCAAAACGTAGGGAGAAGTGTTGAGGCGTTCGTAATAGTGCGACAGAAGAAGCTCGCGTGTATGAAATGCAACGGAAGCCTTAGTTTGGTGGTGAAGCTCGGATACAGCACACGAGGGAACGAACGTTGCATCGCAACGTGTCGCGTCAGAAGCGTTCGAGCTACCCTGTGTGTATGTTTGCGCGTAAGCAGCTTGCACAAAGTATTTCGCGCAGAAAGTATATATATATCATACGTCGTCAATCTTCGCGCAATTGGCACATTATCGATCGACGAGAGAATGCGAGAGTTGCTGTTACAATGTCAAACGGTACATTCTAAAAGGAAAAGCTATCTGTATCCTGTCCTGTGAGATGTATACACGCATACGTTATTTGCTAAATTTTTCTTTTACTTTTCAATCGATGCGCCATGTTGCAACGTTACTGTGTGCACTACGTGCAACGTACGTGAAACGTGAATTCGCGGGAAAGCGGTAACACAAGTCGCCTGTAGGCTCGCTTCGCTTCGCTCGTGGATATTGGATTACGAATGACGTAATTGCGCGCAATATACGCGCAATCCGCATCTTTCCGAGAGACGCGCGAGAGCGGATTATCCTTATGCTCGGAACATCTCTTCGAGAGCACAAAAAGGACCAGGTGGTGTGGGAACCCGGCAGAGCTCGAGCGCTTTTTTTTTTTCGTGATCCTTTCCGTGAGCTCGTGATGATAATTGCTGCAACTGCTCTACTCTGTAGTGCGGTAGCTGCTCACGTATATAACATGGATATGTAACGCAATAGAAAGCATGGGAACACGTTCCTAGGTGGGTGATATGTCGAAAGACGAAACAAGAGGAGAGACGAGATGGAGAGCGGCCGCGTATCGATCCTCGCGACCTATGCGAAAGAAAGAATCGGCGAAAATATTCAGCCACGAAAAATCGCCACAGAAAGCATCTCCAAGACACGCACAGATACGAAACGACTGGGATGTATAGGGTGCTCGTTTAGAGAATGCGCGCGAGAATGCCCGCCTGCGTGTCCCGTCGTCGCCGAATGAAACCGACGATATATTAATTTGTTACATCGTTTCATGTATATATCGTTTCATCTATATCGGCTTAAATGATGAACGTATAAATTTTGCCGCAAGTAATTCCTCATCTTTAGTCTCATCTTGATTCTTCGCTGTAAAATGCTGCTGGGAATGCTCGCACTTGAAACTTGAACTTGAAGTGTCAGTTTGCGACGAGAAGAGAGACTAAGATGACTAAGTTGACAAGTTGACAATTTTGCAGCGGGGAACGATTTTGTAGCGCGATATGTGCACGATGTGAATATGCCGCGAGATTTATCAACGTATCATCAGTCGCACGCGCAATGTGCGACGTTTCAAGCAGGAAACGCTTGCTGTAAATATCAACAAAAATATACGCGCGAAATATATATTCGAGCAGCCTGCATCCTCGGCATGTTGCACGGTGCATGCAAGAAACGAATCGATAACGAGACAGACAAAACGAAACGCCAAAAACAAAGAGATAGGAAGTTGAATTTTATCGCGCGCTTTGTACGCGCTTCTTGGCGACTTGGCAACTTGGCGTAATGCCAAGTAGTTTTGCCACTCGGCCACGTTTACGTGTTTACTCTCTTCCAGCTGGTAAGGCCGGTAAAGCGGCCTTACCAGCGTTGCGTAATTAACGCAACGAGTGACACGCGTGCAGCTCTCTGCGGGCTGCACTCTCTCTGTGGGAGTGAAGTTCAGGGTCGGCGTATTTCGCCGCGCTTTCTAAAGTCGCCGCGTGGCAACTCGCGACGACTCGCGAAACTATCTCGCGATCGTGCGCGATTAACTACAGTACAGTACAGTACGGTAATTCGTAATGGGGAATAATGGGGAGTTGTCTCTGTTGTCGTCGGTCGTCGACGTACAAGTATAAGTATAAAGACAGTATCTCCACCGATTGTGCCTCATCTGCAGATTGAGCAATCTGCGACACGCACGTGATTACACCACACACGCCGTGATCCTAGTCCGCGAATTACCATACCATACCATACCATATCATACCATACCATACCATACCATATCATACCATACCATACCATACCATACCATACCATACCATACCATACCATACCATACCATACCATACCATACCATACCATACCATACGTTTGCCGCGTCGATTCACATACAATTCACATACAACCGCGCCGTGTCGGAGCCAGGAGTCGGACTACGAGACTACGAGACTACGAGACTACGAGACTACGAGACTACGAGAAAGGAGATTCTGATTTGGACCCGCACCGGTACGCGCACCGTGACATATTATATCGCGAGCGAAAGAAAAGTCACGACCTGAGGACAAAAAGCCCTTACCGTTTACCGTTACTCGATGTCAGATGTTAGATTATAAGGTAATACGATCGGACTAAATTCCGCTTCCGAAGTAGTAACGCTCGTTTCTTGGACGATCCTCCGCTTAGCTAGCGATTGATGGGCGATCGAGAGGCCAAGACTCTCTCAGAGAGTCAGACGGAAAAAAAACTCTGTTATTCCTCGTAAAGATAAAGGTGGAGAAAGTCCTTATCAAGTAAAGTATCTTTCGATCGATTAAACTTAGCGCTCGTATACACTGCTCGTTGTTAGTCACGTGCGCGTTGCGCGCTCAGCGCAATCGTCATCGAAAGATTGTACGTATGTACGTAATGAAGAAGTAGCGGTCGCGAACGGTGCATCAACCGTTCGTATAAATGATGCACCATGCACGAGGGAATCGTACGTGGGAAATTATTGTATTGTACGCGGCGAATTGGAGCATTCTGGTTGCGGCGCGTACCGAATATATCGCGATATATTTTTATCGTCAACCTCGCGTCGTTTTTCTACGCCACTCCGGTCCGGGGAGGAGAAAAGGGCTCGCGTGCGCGCGCGCGCGCGCCATGCGATTGAAAAGCATGTCGGCACCAAATGTGTGATACACGACAGAGTTCGCAAATAGTGCAAAGTAAAAGGAGACAAAGGAGATGGATCCGCGTGATAATCTTGCGCGTGTGTACGCGCGCTGGCGCAATGTCTGTCCTGTCTGTCCGCCTAATAATAGCCGCCGCCTAATCTGACCTGAGTCTCGGCGTTAATGCGAAAAATGTATTAATCTCTCCCGGTAGGGTGGCAGAGTATGGGTGCCGCATCCGGAAAGGGTATGGGAAGGCGCCGTGCTGCTGGAGAACTACAACAAGCAGGCGCAGCCGATTCTGAAGGTACTGACGGATGAGTCGAATGAAACGAGAACGCTGGAGATCCGATCGGACGCTGATCTGCCGCCGCTCCGAAATCCCGATATCCTGATAGGCGAGAACAATCTCACGTCATTGTCGTTTCTTCACGAACCCGCTGTCCTCTACAATCTCCAGGTTCGCTTTCAACGGCACTCCATTTACACCTACTGCGGCATCGTACTGGTGGCCTTTAACCCGTACAACGAATTACCCATCTACGGCAATGACACGATATGGGCCTACAGGGGCCAGGCGATGGGCGACCTGGAACCCCACATATTCGCGGTGGCGGAGGAAGCCTATACGAAATTGGAGAGGTGATTAATTAATTAGTCTTTCTCTCTCTCTCTCTCTCTGTCTCTGTCTCTGTCTCTCTCTCTCTCTCTCTCTCTCTCTGTCTCTGTCTCTGTCTCTCTCTCGTGTGCGTCGTTAATTGATCGAAAAAAATTCTCTCTTCTCCAGAGAGAACCACGATCAGTCCATCATCGTTTCCGGCGAGTCCGGCGCTGGAAAGACCGTCTCGGCAAAGTATACCATGCGGTATTTCGCGACCGTCGGCGGTTCGGCAACGGAGACGCAGGTCGAGAAGAAGGTGCTGGCCTCGTCGCCCATCATGGAGGCGATCGGTAACGCAAAGACCACCAGAAACGACAATTCCTCCAGATTCGGCAAGTTCATCGAGATCCAGTTCAACAGGAACTATCACATCACCGGCGCCAGCATGAGGACCTATCTGCTGGAGAAGTCGCGGGTGGTGTTTCAAGCGAACGAGGAACGAAATTATCACATATTCTATCAGATGTGCTCGGCGGCGCGACGCCTACCTCATCTGCATCTGTCCGTTCAGGAGCGATTCCACTACCTCAATCAGGGCAACAACCCCAGGATCGAGGGCGTGGACGACCTCGCGCGCTTCGACGAAACGATCACGGCGCTGACGACGCTCGGTTTCACGTCCAGGCAGCAGGACGACATGCTGCGCATACTGGCCGCCGTACTGCACCTGGGCAACGTCGAGATAGGCAGCCGCGAGACCAAAGGAGACACGGAGGTGGACGAGGTGGACACCGAGTCGTGCTACATCTCGTCGTCGGACCGGCACCTGCTCACCATCACCGAGCTACTGGGCCTCGACGTGGGCGCGATGCGAAAGTGGCTGTGCCATCGCAAGATCGTCTCGACCAGGGAGGTCTTCCTCAAGCCGATGAACGCTCAGCAAGCGATCGGCGCGCGGGACGCCCTGGCCAAGCATATCTACGCCGAGCTCTTCAATTGGATCGTGGCCGGCATCAACGGGTCGCTGCAGTCGCTGCAGACGAGCCAGGCGCACTTTATCGGTGTGCTGGACATCTACGGCTTCGAGACGTTCGACGTCAACTCGTTCGAGCAGTTCTGCATCAATTATGCGAACGAGAAGCTGCAGCAGCAATTCAATCAGCACGTCTTCAAGCTGGAGCAGGAGGAGTACTTGAAGGAGGACATCGAGTGGACCTTCATCGACTTTTACGACAATCAGCCGTGCATCGACCTGATCGAGACCAAGCTCGGGATCCTGGACCTCCTCGACGAGGAGTGCCGGATGCCGAAGGGCTCGGACGCCTCCTGGGCGGAGAAGCTGTACGCAAAGTGCGGCAAGTCGAAGCACTTCGAGAGACCGCGCTTCGGCGCCACCGCCTTCCTCATCCACCACTTCGCCGATCTCGTGCGCTACGAGAGCGTCGGCTTCCTCGAGAAGAATCGCGACACCGTGATCGAGGAGCAGGTGGACGTGCTCAGGGCCGGCGAGAACAAGCTGTTGAGGAAGCTGTTCAGCGACGACGGCCCGAAGCTGGTGGTGCCAACGCCGCTGGGCCACCAGCGTGTGAAGGTGTCGACGGCGGCCCCGTCGAGGTGCGCGCCGACCACCGGCGAGCACGGCGGCAGGCAAAGCAAGCAAAACAGAAGGACAGTCGGCTCGCAGTTCCGCGACTCGCTCAACATGCTGATGGCCACGCTCAACGCCACGACGCCGCACTACGTGCGCTGCATCAAGCCGAACGACGCGAAGGAGGCCTTCGAGTACAGTCCGGTGCGAGCGGTGCAGCAGCTGCGAGCGTGCGGTGTGCTCGAGACCATCAGGATCTCCGCCGCGGGCTTCCCCAGCCAGAGAACGTACGGCGACTTCTTCCAGAGGTACCGCTGCCTCTGCCGATTCAAGGAGATACGGCGGGACGACCTGAGGGAGACCTGTCGTCGCATCCTCGCTAGGTACATCAAGGACGAGGACAAGTTCAAATTCGGCAAGACCAAGGTGCTCTTCAGAGCCGGACAAGTGGCGTACTTGGAGAAGCTGCGAGCGGAGAAGCAGAGGGACGCCTGCGTGACGATGCAGAAGACCGTGCGCGGTCTCATCTGTCGCAGGAGATACGGAAAGATCCGCAAGTCGGTCCTCGGCCTGCAGAGATACGGCAGGGGTTGCATAGCCCGACGGTGGGCCGAGGCAGTGAGGAGAGAGAGGGCCGCCGTCAGGATCCAGGCGCGCGTTAAGGGCTGGCTGCACAGGCGATGGTATCTGCGGGCCAAACAGACGATTCTCGCCATTCAGACGCGCGGCAGGGCCTGCATGGCTCGCGCACGCTACAGGATCATGAAGGACCACGCCGCCGCGACGGTGATCCAGAGGTTCGCCCGCGGATACCTCGTGAGAATGGAGTGCAGGAAGCGGCTCAGGGACATTGTCGTCGTGCAGTCGTTCGTCAGGAAGTACCAGGCGAAGAAGCTGTTCAGGCGGCTGAAAGCCGAGGCGAGGAGCGTCGAGCACGTCAAGTCGCTCAACAAGGGACTGGAGATGAAGATTATCACGTTGCAGCAAAAGATTGACGAATTGGTGAGTGTGTGCCGATCCCGAAAGGCGGGGCTAAAGGAGGGAGGGGGGCCGCTCTCCTCTTTCGCTCTCACTCTCGCTTCTTTCCAGGTGAAGGAGAATCATCTCTTGAAGAACGTCCAACACGAGATGGTGGACCTCAGGTGCAAGCTGGACCTCTTGAAATCCGTCGACGTCGAGAATAAGAAGCTGAACGGAATGGTGCAGGAGAAGGAGAGAGAGCTGAGCAAGACACGAGATGTCTTGCAGCGGGCGACAGACGAGAAGATGGATCTGCTGCAGGACAAGGAGAGGACCGTTCGACAGAAGGACGAGGAGAACAAGAAGCTGCGGGAGGACAATGAGAGGCTGCGCAAGGAGCTCTCGTTGGCGAGCGAGAAACTCAAGAGCAACCAGCGCGGCGCCGAGGAGAATCTCAAGTACCGGCTCGAGCAGGAGAAAGATCTGCTGCTGCTCGAGCAGGATCAGGATCGCGGGGCCTATCAGAGATTGCTCAAGGACTACCACGATTTGGAGCAGCACGCGGAGATGCTGGAGCAGAAGCTGGCGGTGCATGCGCCTGGGCACTCGCGCTCTTTGAGCAACGCTTCCAGCAGCAGCGGCCAGATCGTATCGCAGACGGAACTGCCGCAAGATGATCAGAACATTGTAAGTAGGCCGCGTGGGCGCGTAGGCGCGTATCGCGCCTAGGCGATTTTGGTCGCGCATTCACACACGATTTCACACACGAAATTTCGCGAAATCCGCAGGATTTCGGCTACGGTTCCGTAAGATCCACGGCTTCCTCGTCGACACCGTACTCCCGAGTGGAAACCATCGACTGGAATCAGCAACGATCGGACAGTCCGCCGGACGGAGAGGTCCAATCGAACAGATCACCGTCGACGATGGAAACGAATGACGGCGCCTTGCATGCGCCCGTCGACATCGGTCTCGTTCTCAAGCTGCAACAGAAACTGAAGGACGTGGAGAAGGAGAAGAGCAGACTGATCAGAATGGTCGAGGATCTGGAACGTGACGGTTGCGAGGAGTCCAGCAGAACGCAGGATTCGTTCAGGGTATAATTCAGGGTCGATCGAGGGGAATCGAGGCTGAATTAGTCGGATCGATCGGATTAATTAAACCGGGAACAATGCGTTTTGTTTGCAGCTTCAAGAACTGGAAATGGAGAATGCGCAGCTTAAGAAAAACTTGACCTCACTGCGGAAGACCGTGTCGTCGTCGGCCAGCCCGGCGTCCGCGCAACAAAATCTTATGAGTAATTTGTTACTGCATCTTATTACCTCGCTTCTATCGCATTATGTCTATTGAGCGCGCCCTGTCCGTCCCCCTTTGTCGATCGACTCGACATCTCCCTCGACAACTCACTCACTCGACCGCTTAAAATGCATGCGGATGTTGATAAACATTGATTGGACACAAACACTTGTCGATTCTGCGAACATTTTTACTCGACACACCTCCCCCACCCCACCCCACCCCGCCCCCGTAGTTTGCCACGCTTAACGCGCCTAATTACCACCTGGCAATTACTACCTGGCGGAGATGACACTGCCAGGGCTACAACTACTCGCGCTCTGTCATCCACCGTGTTTGAAAACTTGCAATTTACCGCACTCACACACCGTACTCACCACAACACGTTGAATACACGCTTGAATACTCCTCGCTTGCGCCTGACAATGAGTAGTAGGAGAATAGTATGTAGATGATGAGAGAGAGAGAGAGAGAGAGAGAGAGAGAGAGATCAGTAGGGTAATACTGATATAACGATATTATAGCGCAATTCGAAGCGCTGCAAGAAGAACTGGAAAGAAGAAGAGAGGAATGCATTCAACTGCATAGCGTGCTAGCCGACCATACGCGCAGGATGAAGAGCTTAGGTGCCAATTACGGACGCGACGTGGACATAATAAACGAGGACGGCGAGCTGGTGCTTGCTTTTGAGGCGCAAAAGAAGATCAACAGGTAACAGATGGAGGGAGATGATCGCTCGGCAAGACGAGAGTGACTATTACCAAAGTGTCGTATCTAACAGCATTCTCTTTTGTCGTTTGTGCATGCACTTCAATTTTCAGTAAACTTAAGACAAACCAAAAGGCATCGACAGGAGAGTGAGTTGAGCGCAGATTCACGTGCGCAGATTCGTTGTTGAACGTTGTTGAACTGTTCAATCGAATCGATAGAGAGAGAGAGAGAGAGAGAGAGAGAGAGAGAGAGAGAGGGAGGGAGGGAGGGAGGGAAATCGTGCGACCAATAATTTCACGTTTCGTTCGTTCGATCGTCACATCTCCGCGAAAGATCATATACTTTGATACTTGGATATACTCTGAATATTTTGATACGGCGTAAATATATATACACGATTTCGCGCTCGGTACAATTTTGCCGAATGATTAATTTGTGATTGAACAATTCAAGTTATCGGTCACACCAGTGATTACAAAGAGTGACGAGTCTTTTTCATCATTTGTTCTCAAGACAACTGGAGGATGAGCTGCAAGCTAAGGAAAAAGGTTGGAGATCGCAGAGGGACGAGTGGAGAAACGAGATAGACAGGTTACAAGAGGAGATAGAGAGGCAGCAGAAGCTGCTTTCCATTAATCTGAGCAAGTCGCCGCAAACTCAAACGGAACTTTACATGCAACACGAGGTTGCCAGGCTAACGTCCGAAAATCTGGTAAAACTGCCAAAGCGTATCCCTACGTATCGACAACGAATAATGAAATCGATATCCCGTTTCTTCTCTCTTCGTCTACAGAGAGAGTTTCGTTAGTGTTTAATATCTGATATGAAACGTACGTGTACATGTTGCAGGATCTTCAAGAGAAGTACGATAAAGTGGCGGAAGAATGTCGACGCTACAAGAAGCAATGCAGAATTCTAGCGAAACGGCTCAAGGATGCCGGCTGTAAGTACAGTAGTAGATAGATGTGGGCCTGATCGAAAAATTCAAGTGTCGCTGAAACGCGATAGCGATCGCGTCGCGAATGTTGTTGTTGTAGTTGTTGTTGTTGTCATGAAATATTATTTCAATCCGATGCTTTCCAAGGCGAGGGAGACGACGTGAAGGAACGTCCGTACGTGTTGAGAAGCACCGGTGAGTGGATGGTCTTGACACTAAAACGTCATCGACGTCATTGGTCTCATTGGACTATCCGAGAAACTTGCGCTCGCGTTATCTCGCGTTATCTCGCGAGCGCAAATTTCTCGCTTGTGGTGGTTGGTGGTTAGGACATCTTGTGGTCCAAGCGGCATGCGGCACAAGAGTCTAACGTTTTTCATTGAAAATGTCGAATGCATACTGCATGTCGAATACAAAGATATATGAATATTGCAGTGCCCAACGCGGTAGAATGCACGAGCGGTCCCAGCGCCGTTTCTGCTACTTACGGCGACAGTGCGAGTAACATGCCAGTCATTCGGAAGAAGGAGAGAGATTACGAGGGAATGTTCGAGTTCCGGAAGGAAGACATCAACGTGATAATACGTCATCTGGTGATCGGTAGATTCAGCGTTTCCGATTTTCTCCTCCTCCTCCTTGCTCGCGTCGTTCTCTCTTTATTCAGTCGCCGTTTATTCGTCCATTTCAGACTTGAAGCCTCGTATTGCGGTAACGTTGCTGCCGGGTCTACCGGCTTACATCCTTTTCATGTGCATCAGACATACGGACTGCGTCAACGACGACGACAAGGTCCGGTCATTGTTGACCGAGTACCTGAGCGCGGTAAAGCGCGTGCTGAAGAAACGCGACGACTTCGACACCAGGGTACTCTGGCTGAGCAATACCCTGCGGCTGTTGCACAACATGAAACAATATTCCGGCGACAAGCCGTTCCAGATCGAAAACACGCCCAGACAGAACGATCAATGCCTGAGGAATTTCGATCTTAGCGAGTATCGCGTAGTGCTGAGCAACGTGGCGCTCTGGGCCTTCAACAACATTGTGACAAGTCTCAAAGAGAGAATACAAGCTCTGACGGTACCGGCGTTGCTAGAACACGAAGCTATATCCGTTCCCCAGTCCGACAAAGCAGGCCGACCCAGGTCATCGTCGATGGGCGGTGAACCGGATTCTACGCAGCAGAAATTGGACAAGCTGCTCGACGAGTTGACGTCGGTGCACAAAACGCTGCAATATCACGGCGTGGACCCCGAGATTGTGGTGCAACTGTTCAAGCAACTCTTTTACTTTATGTGCGCGAGCGCTCTCAATAATCTACTGCTGAGGAACGAGCTCTGTCGATGGACAAAGGGCATGCAGATAAGGTACGGAGTATTAGTTAGGGATAATTGAAGAAAGAGAGAGAGAGAGAGAGAGAGAGAGGGGGGGATAGAGGGCAAGTTGGATTAGACGAGATTGGAAGAGAAACGCCTCGCCTCATCTATCTTGTTCATCTTGTTGCTTTGTTGTTTGCGAAACAAGAGACTCAAACTTTGAACTTTAGGTACAATATGAGTCATTTGGAGCAATGGGGCAGGGACCGACGATTGGAAGCGGCATCGGAAGCATTGCAGCCCATCATACAGGCGTCGCAGCTTCTACAGGCGCGCAAGACGAACGAGGACGTCAATTCTGTCTGCGAGATGTGCAACAAACTGACGGCCAACCAAATAGTTAAGATCTTGAATCTATACACGCCCGCGGACGATTACGAGAGCCGAGTTCCTGTCTCGTTTATCAAGAAAGTACAGGACAAACTGAAGGAGCGTGGCGAGAACAACGAGCAAGTGAGTGTCCTTCATAGGATCCTTTCGATTCAATCGAAAATTCAACTTTTCTTCTCGGGTACACAAGTGTCTCTGTGCACGAGACTGTGTTTTGTGTTTCTTTCATTTTCAGCTTTTGATGGATCTAAAATTCTCCTATCCTGTGAGATTCCCATTCAATCCATCGGACATTCGACTGGAGGATATCGAAATACCCGAGGTGCTTCATTTACCCATGCTCAAGAAGGTGTAGCAAAATTCCAATTCCACCGTACTGTCTTTATTAGCCGAAAACTTTACTTTGATTGCGTTATTCGTGGATATCCAAACACGCGCTTAGTCCTCTCATTCTTAAAGTAAAGAGAGAAAACGTGGAGGTATCGATCATCATTTGGCAAAGTTAGATTTAGTAAACGCATCGAGGGATATATATGACATTTTATACGTTTCTTTTTTACTCGGGTGATTTGTAGTTTACATACAAATATCTCCCAAGTATCACGCTCACGCGAGTCCAGTTGATTCGGTTGCATAGACAATTGAATGGTCGAGATGATTGAGAAAGAGCATATAACCCGTTAGTTTGTAACGTTGTACGTTGAAACGCGCGATAGAGACAGGAGAGAGAGAGGGGAGAGAGGGAGGGAGGGAGGGAGGGAGGGAGGGAGGGAGGGAGGGAGAGAGGGAGGGAGGGAGGGAGGGAGGGAGGGAGAGAGAGAGAGAGAGAGAGAGAGAGAGAGAGAGAGAGAGAGAGAGAGAGAGAGAGAGAGAGAGAGAGAGAGAGAGACGAGTACAAAGTTCCTACAAGGATTTCCGCAAAACATATCTTGTATGAATTAATACAGCAAAATATATTTCGAAAAGTGATCACTCCGCCATCGCCTCTTCATCATTTTAATCGTCGTCGAAACACTTTCAACAAATTTCTACATGTTCAGTTGCCGTCATCGTGAACCCTCATGGCATGTATACACATGTATACATGTACACATCTACTCTTCTCCGATCAAATAGAAATGTTTCAAATAAAACTGGTTTTGATATTTGACCAAAATTGAAAATCACTCGGCTCGGTTTGTACGTGTAGAAAGCAATTCTTAAACACGAAAAATGTAACAAGTAACATTTGAAGAAACTTTGACACTAGTCAAACTAAACTGCCGATCTATCTGTCCGTGTTACATGTCAACAATCGGTTGTCTATGTTGTAGAGTAAATCCCTGTAAGAACTTGGTATATACGATAAAGAAATTTCTTGGGAAGATGTGTAATTAATATGTAAAAAGAAAAGACACACACAAGAGAGAAGAGATATAAGGTATTACGTGTTGGAATAGATATCGTATATTTTGTGATACGAAACGGAAGAATGAAGAGGAAACGAAAGCGACCGAAGGAAACCAGAGGTATATATTGTTGTTATATTCTAATTTATAAATATGTACATGCGATTGTGTATTTTGTGCCATTTTACGAGTAGATTGTAACAACACCCGTTTGTTATTTCGTTCGGTCTGCGATCGATCTAGCGCATTACGAACACATTCCATAGAACATGGTATCCGAGATACCCTTCCCTTAATAAAAAGTATAGACAGAATATATTTACACGACTACACTTTGACTCGATGTGACGTATTTATTTGTTCCTACAGTGAGAATAAAAGCCGTTAATGACACTTCTTATCCCATTTCTAACGCCTCCTCGTATCAACAAGAGTGCGATCCTTGTCCCACATAATTCCTTTTTTCTTTTCCTTTCTGTTAAATAATTGATTTATCTTTTCTCCCGACACTTTAAATTTCGCTGTGTGCTGTGTGACAGTGTGTGACAGAGCTCAATTTTCATCGACTCGATGGTATCTCGACGGGGTTGCGATTTCAAATACGCACTTGTGGTGTGTCAATGGTAGCTCGGTGAATACTTACCATACGCGTACTAACCAATCACAATGTTTCATTTGAAACCGGGCGTTCCAAGGAAGTCGGCCATGACGGAGAAAACCTTACGAAACTGCACTTGGTATTCCCCGAATACAAATACAACGAACACAAGTGTCCACTTTCAGCAAATAGCAAACGATTTGCGCGCCATACCTCGCATTGCGGCTAACGATAATTTGCGCGCGATTCCCAGTCGTCGGTGAGTCGGCGGAAACGTGAAATTCATCGACGCGAATCCGAGAGTCCGTTACGTTACCTGGCCAACGTGCAAAATTTTCGGAACTCGGCCGTTCGTTCCGACCGCTCACCGCGTACCGCGGGATATTTACTTCTCGCAGTTATTCTCGCGATTCCGTGTTCCGCTGTAATACACACACATACACACACGCGCGCGACATTCACTTTCGGCACTCCCGATGATGATCATTAAAACGCGAGACTCAACTCGTCAGAATCACGAATAGTCACGGGCAACGGTTTTTTCGCACGGCACGGCACGCTATATCCCATAGCCCGCGCCATAACTGATCCATGGCAGCGCGAACAGCGCCGCGCGCGGTTGAAATGGACTCGTGCCGCGGTAGAGCCCACCAATCACACGGTGAACCGTTTTCTTGCAGTGCTGGTGCTACCAGAGAGGACGCTGAAAGCGGCCAATACGGCGTTTTCGGCCGGACACCGATTTTTCGCACTGGAAATGGACGCCATCTGCATCCATTTTGAGAGGGGGACTACGATGCTACATCCACTTTTAGGTCTTGGTGGTAAAATCTGCATGTGGTGGCAGTCCGTGCTACATCCATTTTTACGGCGGTTTATGTCCGCGTGCTACAACCATAGTAGCGTACTTGACAAGCACGGTGAAGATAATAAGAAAAGGCGCCAAATACAAGCGCAACACGTATCGAGTTATTTTTAAAGATTTCAAATTCAAATTATTTTTTTAAGGTATATATGTGTACATAACATAAGTTTCCACAAGTAAAACTTATATAAAATTTACCTTTTTACACAAAAAGGTAAAAAAGACGCCAAGTACAAGCGCAACACGTATTGTGCTATTTTTAGAAACTTCAAATTCAAATTATCTTTTTAAGGTATATATGTGTACATAACATAAGTTTTTACAAGTAAAACTTATACAAGCGCAACATGTATTGTGTTATTTTTAGAAATTTCAAATTCAAATTTTTTTTTTAAAGGTATATATATATGTACATAACAAGTTTTTACAAGTAAAACTTAAAGATAATACATGAGATTTTACAAGTAAAACTTATTATATAAAACTTACCTTTTTAAACAAAAGGGTGAAAAAAAGGCGCCAAGTACAAGCGCAACACGTATTGTGTTATTTTTAGAAGTATCAAACTCAAATTATTTTTTTTATTGTATATATGTGTACATAAGTTTTTACAAATAAAACTTATAACTGCAATAAAACTCTGCAACACTTTTCTACTGTACAAAAGAAGTGATATATTAGAACAGTAGCGCCAACTGAGAAACCTAACATAACATAACATATATGACAGCATTTTTATTATAATAAAATGTACTTGTAAATTCTCTCTATATATATATATATATATATATATATATACGGTGTAATGTTTTATTTAAGTTTATATAGTATTGGGTGTGTGAATATGACTCCGCCCTTATTATAATATTATAATATTATAATATTATAATATTATAATATTATAATAAATTATAAACCTTCACTGTAGAATATACATGTCGAATGTATATATATTCTACATATTTTGATATCTTTTTATTCAAAGATGTTATTCTTATTATAATTGACAAATTGTCAATGATATCTAATTTGACTTTAAAAAACTATATCGAACTAAAACTTGATTAATACATATATGACAGCATTTTTATTATAATAAAATGATCTTGTAAATTCTCTTTATACATATACGGTATAATGTTTTATTTAAGTTTATATAGTATTATAATAAATAAATTATAAACCTTCATTATAGAATATATTATAATAAAAATGCTGTCATATATGTACTAAACAAGTTTTAGTTCGATATAGTTTTTGGTGCAGCCGCGCCAAGACTTTTTGTATTAAATATTTTTTATTGCATTTCTATAATAATTAATTTGTTACAATAACAAGTAAAATAACCATATAACTCAGTGTTCTAATAAATAATGATAAATTTTACTTGTAAAAATTTGTGTTATGGACATTTTTTGTAGCTAGGTTTTCTTGAACATTTAGAATAACATAACCTTTAAAAAGATAATTTTAAAAGATCCTTTAAAAAGATTCTTTAAAAAGATATTTTTTTAAATATTGGGCACTATTAACAAACGTGTTGAATTTTTATAACATGATATATTTTTTACTTTTAAAAGTTTATGTACATATATATATCTTACAAAAAAAAATAATTTGATAAGTTTTACTTATAAAAACCTTATGTTATGTACATAATATTTAAAAAGATATTTCTTTTAAATATTGGACACTATTAACAAACGTGTTAAATTTTTATAACACGATATAATTTTTACTTTTAAAAGTTTATGTACATATATTGTAAAAACTTATGTTATGTACATAATATATATATCTATATAAAAAATAATATATATATCTATATAAAATATATATAATATATATATCTATATAAATACATAAAATACATAATATATATATCTATATAAAAAAGAAAATAATTTCAATTTGAGATTTCTTAAAATATTAAGTTTGGTATACAATAATCATATATATATGTTAGGTTTCTCAGTTGGCGCTACTGTTCTAATATATCACTTCTTTTGTACAGTAGAAAAGTGTTGCAGAGTTTTATTGCAGTTATAAGTTTTACTTGTAAAAACTTATGTACACATATATACAATAAAAGAAATAATTTGAGTTTGATGCTTCTAAAAATAACACAATACGTGTCGCGCTTGTACTTGGCGCCTTTTTTTTACCTTTTTGTTAAAAAAAGGAAATTTTATATAATATTAAATATACGTACGTTTCACGTATAACGTGATTGACTTGGAGTATTCCGTGCCCACGGTGTTTGTTATTCATAGCGACGCATTCATACTTTCCCTGATCTGTTACATCGGGGATTCGATAATCTGCAAGGCACCTGAAACATAAAATGTGATATTCTCGAACAGCGTTCCTCTCAGGATTTTCCTGTCCAAAGAAAGATCAATGATGCGATCGCAGATCTCGTGTATGTCATGTCAAAATAGAGACAGTTTGAATTCAGCGTAATATGATTCTTGGAACAGACGTAAATAAGTATTTGTGAAGTTTGAAGCGAGTCTCTCACAGGCATGCTTTGAAAACACGAGTTGTTTTCATTTTCAGCTAACGGACGACGCAGGCATCAACACTGATCGGCAAGGTCAGCGACTGGTAGGGGGTAACCGTGCCTACCCGAATTTTTGTTTTCGTACGCTTATGCATGACTCCGTGATTGCGGAAAGGACATTGCGCCTCGGGCCGACGAACGACGCGCATACCGCGACGCAGAGTACGAGTGTCGGTAGTCGTATCGCGGTTAATACGCGTTTCTTTGTCCCCGAATCTTACTTGCGCGAGTGTTAGAGCTAGAATCAGTGTCGTCGCCAGTGCTACGACGGAGTATCCGGGGGTGCTGCGACGGAGGACCAGAACCAGAAGGAGGACGTCGGATCGAGAAGTCAGGATGGAGAGAGGACTTGGAGCGCGCCGAGAGACGTAGCCGAGGACAGCGATACATCATGTACGGTATTCGAGGTACCTCGAGTCATTATTATTACGCAGGATTTTTCTGATTTTAACGGACCTTACTCGAAGTAAGGACATACCCGAGTCGAAATTAGATCAGCACTCATAGTTTATCATCTGAAAAATGATAAAATAGCTTGAGATTTGATTATTCCTCCGATTAACCTAATTTCACGTAACATGAGTTCTACTTTTCTTTTCTCATAAAATATGAATGTCTGTCTATTCAAGCAAGGTTGCTGAGGCAAGCTAAGGTTTATGAATACAAATTTGTAATTATGTTCTCAATGAGAAATTGCACATAATTTAGAAAACTATGAGTAACGATCTTAGAATCTGATATAAATTTTACAAGTGTTGATTTTTATTCGTCTAATAATGCTCAGATTGCTGTTTTCGTTTAGAATCTGCTAGAATGTCCGTTTCTCATTCTTGTTTATCTCTCTTATTGTACCGAATCTGAATTAAAATCTCTATTAGTGAAACAGCATTATTAGACATAACCGTTGTCTTTTTGCAGCTTCAGCTCTTTTGAGAGCTACAATTCTCATCATTCTCATTAGAAAAAAGAAAAGAAAAAAAGAGAAGAGAAAAGGAAAAAAGAACTTTAAGAATGATGAGAATTAAAAGTGTTTTTCATCTCCCCATTTCCTCTAATTCTTATATGATTATTTAATCCTTATATATTTATCTCACGCGCAGTTCTGACAAAGGCAATTCTATTTACGTTTTTATCTTTGTTCTCTTTCTTGCGCTGTTAAGCGAATATATAATCAACATCAACAAAAATTGCTCATTTAAATTAAGAATATAAGGATTAAGTACATATACATTATCGAGATAAACGAGTATTAAATAACTGCGGAATACGTCGCTGTTGAAGACTCATCATGGGTGAGACTGCGAGAGTAGCCAGATGTAACGTTCAGGTAGGACAAAGCATGTTCACTATTGCGCATCTAGATATTCTGCATTGATTTTTCAAATTGGATGCAATTTGCAGGATCAATGTAGAATTAATATTTCGACTCGGGAAAGACTTTTTTTTTATCAAATCCTAACTAAAGGATACTTATAAAGGAGACTAGGATAGAGAAAACGTCAAATCTTTTACGACGATGAAATTAAACAGCAATACAAACTTTGATTTACGATATTAATCGATATTCGATTTCCGGTACTGATTTACTTCCTCATTTCTCTGTAAGAGAAGAAAAAATTAATACGAATCGTTCGTTTGTATATCTGAGTTAATTTGTTGAATAAATTACAGGGGTAAGTACCTGAAAAATGAGAACGAATTGTCATTGCACTTGGACAATCTTCTGACACTGATTTTTGGTATTGATAGATATTCGATTTTCGGTACTGATATACTCTTTCATTTCTCTACAACAACAAAAATTGATACGACTCGTTCATTTATCCGCGTTAATTTGATGAATAAATTAAATATTGATCGGTCTTCAATTTTCGGCACTGACTGATTCTCTAATTTCTTTATAAGAGAATAAGAACTGATACGAACCGTTCTTTTATCCGACTTAATTTGTTAAGTAAATTAGAGGGATAAATACCTGAAAAATGAGAACAAATTGTCATTGCATTTGGACAATTTTTTGACACTAATTTATGGTATTGATAGATATTCGATTTTTAGTACTGATTTACTCTTTCATTTCTCAATAAGAAAAAAAATTCATACGAATCGTTCATTTATCCGCGTTAATTTGACGAATAAATTAAATATTGATCGGTCTTCAATTTTCGGTACTGACTGATTCTTTAATTTCTTTATAACAGAATAAAAATTGAATACGAATCGTTCTTTTATCCGACTTAATTTGTTGAGTAAATTAGTGGGGTAAGTACCTGCAAGATGAAAACAACTTGTCATTGCACTTGGACAATTTTCTTGACATTGATTTATGGTGTTGATCAGTCTTCGGTTTTCGGTACTAATTTATTTTCTCATTTTTTTATAAGACAAAAAAAATTCATACGTTCAATCGTTCGTTTATCCGAGTTAATTTCTTGAATAAGATTAGAGTGGTAAGTATCTGAAAAAGGAGAACAAATTGTCATTGCACTTGGACAATTTTCTAACGCTGATTTATAGTGTTAATCAATATCCGGTTTTCGATACTGATTTAGTCTTTAATTTCTCTATAAAAGAAAAGAAGATTGATACAAATCGTTCATTTATCCGCGTTTGACGAATAAATTAAATATTGATCGGTCTTCAATTTTCGGTACTGACTGATTCTTTAATTTCTTTATAACAGAATAAAAATTGATACGAATCGTTCTTTTATCCGACTTAATTTATTGAGTAAATTAGAAGGGTAAGTACCTGAAAAATGAGAACAAATTGTCATTGCACTTGGACAATTTTCTAACACTGATTTCTGGTATTGATCGATATTCGATTTTCGGTACAGATTTACTCTTTCATTTCTCTACAAGAAAAAAAATTGATACGACTCGTTCATTTATCCGCGTTAATTTGATGAATAAATTAAATACTGATCGGTCTTCAATTTTCGGTACTGACTGATTCTTTAATTTCTTTATAACAGAATAAAAATTGAATACGAATCGTTCTTTTATTCGACTTAATTTGTTGAGTAAATTAGTGGGGTAAGTACCTACAAGATGAAAACAAATTGTCATTGCACTTGGACAATTTTCTAACGCTGATTTATAGCATTGATCAATATCCGGTTTTCGATACTGATTTAGCTTAGATAAAAGAAAAAAAGATTGATACAAATCGTTTGTTTATCCACGTTAATTTGATGAATAAATTCGATATTGATCAGTATTCGATTTTCGGTACTGATTTTTCCTTTCATTTTTCTATAAGAAAAGAAAAAATTCAAACGAATTGTTCATTTATCCGCGTTAATTTGATGAAAAAATTAGATATTGAACGGTCTTCGATTTTCGTTACTGATTTATTTTCTAATTTTTTTATAAGACGAGAAAAATTGATACGAATCGTTCGTTTATCCGAGTTAATTTCTTGAATGAGATTAGAGGGGTATGTACCTGAAAAATAAGAACAAATCGTCATTGCACGTGTGCAATTTTTTGACACTGATTTATGGTATTGATCTATATTCGATTTTCGGTACTGATTTACTCTTTCATTTCTCTTTAAGAAAACAGAAAATTAATACGAGTCGTCCATTAATCCGCGTTAATTTGATGAATAAATTAGGTATTGATCGGCCTTCGATTTTCGGTACTGATTTATTCTCTCATTTCTTTATAAGAGAAGAAGAATTGGTAAGAATCGTTCGTTTAACCGAGTTAATTTGTTGTGTAAATTACAGCTGTAACAGCGGTAACTTGAAAAATGAGAACAAATTGTCATTGGACAATTTTCTGACACTGATTTATGGTATTAATCGGTATTCGATTTTCGATACTGATTTACTCTTTCATTGCTCCATCATTGCTCTTTCATTGCTCTATAAGAGAGGGAAAAAATTGATACGATTCGTTCATTTATCCGCGTTAATTTTTTTTTTTTATTATATATAAATGATCCATGAGACGATTAAATATTCGAATACATGTTGCCGTATCAAAGTCTCCTCTATAATAAACGATTTGACACGTCTGGAGACGCATGATTTATCGTTGCCCGCATCCCATTCCCCTCGTCCTGCTTCCCTGTATAAAATGTCGAATTGAAACGTGTTAAAAAGTACCGACATTTTGAATATGTCTGAATGCTGAATCTTTTTGATCCGAAGAAAAGAATTGAAAAGTATTAGTTTCCATTAAATTTTACTGCGCTAAATGCGAGACGGTCTCTTTCGCCCGGGTGCCTCACCAGAGAAATTTCTCTGGTACGCTAAATCCCGTAAGGCGATCAGTCTTTGTAGTATATCTCGTCGGTGCATAAGGTTTATTATTACCTGTACATACACACATACATTTGAAACATTTTCTTTGGATATTATATCAAACGGATTTTGCGTGTCACGTAATATCCTTCGGACTACACGGACTTTATTATTTTGATCATTTTGATTTCTTTGGTATTCACTGAATTGTCCAGAACGCGCAACTGCTGCCATGTTGAACGACTCAATTGTCGTGTGAAATGTTTCGATTTTCACAAATTCATATAAAATTTTTCATTTTTCACTGATTCACAGAAGTCTTTCACTTTTTATTAGTTCACGCTAGGGAAAAGATTCATAATTGCTGCCCCGAGCTCAGATTTCTGTCATTAATAACTCGATAATTATTGCGAATCTCGCAAAACGGTACGGGACTTTTATGTTTGTCTCGACCCAATCCCTACCCTCACACTTCGGGTTGGCAGCTAATTACCGGACACTTCGTACGATCTTCATGATATTAATCATACACAATGTCAATTCTTTTTTTTTTTGCACATGTCAACATGTTAATTCATCTTATAAGCTCGTAACAATGTGCGAGACCGTGCTTGTCGAGTACGCTATGGTATTGTAGCACGCGGACATAAACCGCCTAAAAATGGATGTAGCACGGACTGCCACCACATACAGGTTTTACCGCCGAAACCTGAAAGTGGATGTAGCATCGTAGTTCCCCTCTCAAAATGGATGCAGATGGCGCCCTTTCCCAGTGCGGAAAGTCGGTGTCGTCGAAAGCACCGTGTTGGCCGCTCTCACGTTCCTCTCTGGTGGTACTTTCGAATCGCGATTCAAATCGAGATTCGGGAAATATCCTCGGGGGACACGATTCTGATATTCAAAATATTAGGGATATTGTTAAGATAAAAGCATGAATCTTTCGACGTTGTCGGAAAATCGAGTTTACAAGACTCATTATGTCATTATGTCCTTCATATCCTTCTTTAAATTTCTCAACGTAATCATTTCCCGATCTGGTCGCATGTTGATTGTCGGACCAACCTGCGACATCTACACGAGATACATCGAGATACCGCACTTGAAAGTAGTCAACGACGGTATAATGATCTATACGCGGCGTGTTGCAAGTGACGATTACAAATTGATCGCAGCAACGTAACGCACGTAACGTGCTGCTTCTTTCTTCCTTTTTTTTCGAAGAATTTCTCAACCAGCTACAGGTACTAGTTAGTACACCGAAAATTAAAATAAACAAAACAACTCTTAACAAATACGTATCGTACCAATCAGTAAGTTCTTTCAATTATCACACATACATGTACGATTACGTGTGAGATTATAATGGACTTTCGGCAGGGGCATATGCGGGAAGTATAGGAGAAAGGAAGGAAATTGTCTGGAAGGGAATTGTGCTGCACTAAAGAAAAAGAAAGAGGTTGACATTTTATGTATCGCAAATATATTGTTATCGAATTAGGTTACAGCAAATCGAATGAAACACAATGTGATTCAATGAAATTCCAATTTCAATCAGATCAGATGCAAGTTGAACTTTCACAGAATTTGTACAGAATGTTAAACGTTACAAATGCGCGTATGTTGTAGTAGTAGTAAAGTAGAAAGAAGAAGAAGGTGCCAATTAAAACAAAATGTTTAGTACAATGAAATGTACATATATAATAGCAGTATAAGAATTACATGGCTCGCGTTAAGCTTGTTAAAGCGCGTCGCCGGTGTCGCTGGGCGAACGTATATCGTCAATTTTCAGAATCATCTTAACCAGCTGCGTGGCTAACAAAATCTGCTGCGTTTTGCTCGTCAGCGTTTCAATGACATTCTGCCTTTTCATATCTGCAACGTAACTCGTAATAACTATTACTATGCAATGTCCGTGACGCGATACATACACACACACATTGAAGTAGAAATTGATTGATACGTACTCGCTGTGCCACGATTTAAGCAATCGATACCGAGAGTGGAGTTCCTTTCGAATAATTGACGCGCCTTGATTTCCGCGATGGTGTCCACCGGCGAAAGACCGGCATTCTCCGCCAGCGCCATAGGGACACTCTCCAAAGCTTCGGCAAAGGCACGGAAAGCGTACTGTTCCAGAGTACTGATCTTGTCGGCCTGTGCCGCGCACGCTAACGCGCAGGATATTTCTGCCGCGCCTCCGCCGTACAAAATTTTGTTGTCCTTGACGACATTACGCACGGTACACAATGCGTCGTGTATCGATCGTTTCGCCTCTTCGATGATCTATGAATAAAAGAAAAGAGAGAAAGAAAGAAAGAAAAAAAATGACATATCAATAATAACTACAGTGCATATTCTACTGAAGGAAGAGACTCTCCTCGGTCTGTTTGTTCAAATAACGGTAAATAAAAACGAATGTCGCATCGCAAACAATTCAGTTCGATGAACAAAGAGAATCGTACCACACGCAAGGTGTATGTTGTGTACAAACACACATCTCTAATAATGGCAATGCGTTAGTGTCGCAAGGTGTCTGGTCAGTATTGTACATTGTACATGGTACAACTGAAATTCTCCTTGCTCAAACACATTATTTGCACCGTAGAGGTCATTATCGTTACCATTTTGTTGCCACCGCGAATAAAGATTGTCACAGCGCGTGAATTTTTGCATTCCTCGATCACCAACATTCGATCCTTCGTCGTGCCGAACGTTAATTCCCTAACGACGCCAGCATGACCGAGCTTTTCCGGCGTCAACTCTTCAAAACGCGGCACAATCCGGCCACCAGTAGCGATGGCGATTAGCTGAAGACAAAATTTTTGAATTCCTCTGAAGCGTGTTATAATGCAAGTATAAAATTTTTAAATTCAGCTTAATTTAGGGCATCAAAGCTGCTTCAGATCTCATAATCTTTGAATCATTGGAGCCACCGCAAGAGCTGAATGACTGATAGTCTAATCTTGAAAATATATTTCCATCTCTTTCGCAAGGTTAGCGTAACTAGTTAAACTCACGAAGAGAGGCAGATCAACACAGTCCAAATTAAGACGAACCAGCCCCTCGAGCTCTCGCATCTCCTCCGGCATTTTTTGTCATCATTATGTCCAGAAAACATGACGATTGTACAATTGTAGGGATAAAATTGCGCAGGTGACATGCTAACCTCGATCTCTGGGCCGCCGACCCATCTTACGGCTGGCAATTGGTTCTGCAGCAGCAGATGATTGGCTTCGTCGTCGAAACCCCATTGACAAATAGCCAAGGTCGCGCCTGCATCTTTGACCTGTCTCACCATTTCCGTGAACTTTTCGCGCTCGTAATCGCGCAACGCTCGGTAATCGTCAACCGACGTAACGTCCAACTTGTGCTTTGTTTTCGGCTTCGGCGGTTCGAACGGGCAAGTTAGAATGGCCAATTTCACATCTTCCAGCCTCTATGATTGTGACATAAACATTGAAAGTTGTATGAATGATTTTTATCTATTTATTGCGCAGTAAATGTTTGTAAAACGTGTGTTTGGCAAAAGTTTACCTTTGGCATCTGAGGGTGACTAAAATCCTTGTCGATAACGACACCACGCACCAACACGGTATCTTCCAATCTACCGCCAACTTTTCCCTCTATCTTGATCAGCTCGAAATTAACATCACGCTCGACAGGATCCATAACCGCTAATACAGCTTGTACCGCAATCTCTGCCATTTGTCTGTGATACTTATTAATACTACAAAAGAAACAAAATACACAGATGCGAGCAGACGGTGTATGATATTCTTGCTAAACTCATATCTGCCCTGTCTTACATTTTTGAGCCGAGCGATGTCATGGCAATGTCAATGTAAGGCTCCAGATTATCTGGCGTCCCTTTGAAATTATCTACAATTGTTTTGAGATGTTCGGTAGCACATTTGGCAGCTAATTCAAAACCATCCGCTATCCTGATTGGATGGACTCCCTTGTCCAATAGTTGTTCGGCTTGCTCCAGTAGAGCGCCAGCCAGGACCACTACTCCGGTAGTGCCATCGCCGATTTCGTCATCTTGAGATTGCGACAACTGAACCATCAACTTGGCAATCTCATGGTCTACATCCATATTCTTCAGAATCGTAGCACCGTCATTGGTCACAGTGACATCCCCGTCGGAGCTCACCATCAATTTATCCAAGCCCTTAGGACCCAATGATGTTCGAAGGATATTGGCTACGTTGCGAGCTGCCAAAATATGCGACTGAAAATAAAATACTTCTCATGTATGAAATTTGGCAGGACATATTGACTTGTCACTTAACGAAACACTTTACATCAATCTGATTTAAGTGATAAACGAGATTATTTCTAGATATTATATAAAAATTATTTGCTCATGTTATCTATACAATGGAGAATACGGATGTATTAGAGTTTGGTGAATGATAAATATACTATGACAAAACCAACTGATAATTCCATACCGCCATAATTTTTGCCGATACTGACAATCCGTAGTTATGTGGATTGCCTTATACGGTCCTAAATTACGATTCTGCATCACGGGTCACGGATCCGCATCAGAGGCATCACTCTACGTGCTACGTACGTATGTAACATCAACCTCGAAAGTGTCGAAAAAAAAATGCTCTACGTATCAACGTACTGTGCTATCACAGCGGAAGAGCCGTAAACTTTTTCTCCGAAATTTACGACCCGACTCTTTCTTTCGGCTAGTCGCCAGACACAAAAAGAACGCCGCCATTGAACTGATATGGGCCGCGCATGGTGAACTTTCACGGACCGTAAGATGACGTCAGTAAGAATAAGGACGAGAAAGACGTTTCTGCGTTGCGTTGAGTTTATTCATACAAGGCGATCCGCGAGATTGCACGATGAAGGATGAACGAGATACTCGGGTACGGGATTGTTCATGTGCGTCACCACCTCACCTTGATCGCATCGTGACCGGTGAGGCGTTGCTGCTTTTCCTGATTACGGATGATGATGAAGGGCCGGCCGTATTCATCAAATGCCATCGTTCCGGGTATCGCCGTCATTTTTGCTGGTTGTATTAAAAACGGATCCTCAAATTAATCGCTAACGAGGAACCGTCTCCGACAAGCTCTGCTGTTCCGATCGATCGTTCGTTGATCGATCTTACGCTGTCCCCTCCACACGTACGACGCTCGCTCGCTTCTGCTCGCTTCAACGGTCGAAGAACCGAAGAGACGGAAGCTGAACTCTGAAGCGGCACAACGAAGATTCGTTGTTCGAGGATGATTCAAGGAACAGTCGAGATTGGCCGAAATGTATTCGACAGCGGTAGCGTTGAGGGTGAATACGAGAGTGGCGCCATCTCGAGTTGCTCGACAAGTATCATCGAGTGTCGTTTTTCTTTATACTGTGAAGAATATCATGTATGACCAATCGTTTAGCAGTACTACTCGACAAATAAGCTAGGTCTCTAATTCCCAAGTGGTAAGACTCAACGATAAATTAATCAACATTTTTATATTTTTATATTGATGCAATTCCGTGGTCGCTTTCGCGAGACGGATTGAATAGGTATCATATAAATATTATCGATTTATTTATAAAATTATACAATGTGTCGGAAGTTGATGACGATTATTTAAAGTTTAAATCACAACATATAAACGTATATACGGCACCTACTTGTGTAAGAAGGGCCATTGCGTAAATAGAAGGTATAAAGAACTCAATGTAGAGAAGATACGTAAATCACACAAAGGTCAGGATATATATATATATATATATATATATATATAAAAGAATGTGTATGTGTACGTGTATGTAATCGGTGTTAAATCGGCTTTTACGAAACACGCGACGACCCAACACAATACAAAATATATCAAATACATCGCGTCGCTGATGTAGATTCAAGCAACGACGTTACATATCCCACACCAACGCTGAAAATCACACAGAGCTGCGGAACATTTAACGTAATTTCTACGATTGTAATACGAGGATATTCATGAACGATGCAGAATATGATTTATAATTTAGCAAATTCACAAGCGAGCCAGAAGTTACAGCTCTCGATTGAAGCTCACTAGGCGCGGGAAAATGGTATTGAGAACATTGACGACTTCATCGAAAGCTTCCTCGAACGACGACGCGATATATTCGATGGTCAATGCGATGTAACTCACATCCTCGTAATCGTCATGTTCCTCGTCAAGTATCAAGTAGTCGTACATTATGGGCAGAAACACGATCGCAACGTACACCATAATAACAAGAAGTGCTGAAAGAGAATTCCATAGTAATATTTTCAGCCGTTTTAGAAAAAGTGTTGATTATCGTTATATTGTTATCTTACTTTCATTATTACACGCACGTGCAATAACAATTGATTATTCGATAATTATAATTTACCTATAGCTTTGAAATTGACAAATCGTTTGCTCGCATGACCAATATCCTTCCGTTTCATCTTCTTCACATGCGTCGACGATAAGCCAAACGTTTCACAAATATTTTCGCGCGTTGCCGATTCGTTCGCAATCGGATCCGGAAACGAGGATCTTTCAATGGAAGCCATTGAATCTCGAAACGTCTTTCCAGATACATCTCTACGAGAGAGAGAGAGAGAGAGAGAAAGAGAGAGAGAGAGAGAGAGAGAGAGAGAGAGAGAGAGAGAGAACTGCCGTTAATTTAATTAATGAGATTCGAGAGATTGTAAGTAATGTCGTGTACGTGCACATATATCATTTTTATCTGTTCGCAAGCAATATTTACAGCGTCTTATTGATCATGCAAGAGAGCACGGAACATTGTTGCAACGTTCGGGATGCAGGTAGATTCGCGCGACTTTGCATCTCGTTGGAACATTTATCCTCTTCACGCGCAATATCCGGCCCAGTCAGCGCGTTCCTACGCTTGAGTTTCCTATAATACTCCCAATAACTTTTGTTCAATAGCTGCTGAGTCTCCAACGGAATGGACGATGGCTGCTCGAATCGATGTACGTCCGCTCGATGTAGATTCGCCAAAAAACGACTCCGATCGATTCGACTTCGTTTCGACGCATTGGATTTCATTCGTATCGAATTGATACCATTTATCCAGTTTCTTCGACGTGACAATTGACTCACCTTCAAACGGGTTCTTTCGTATCGATATTGTTTATCCTTAATGCGACGAGGCCCGGGCAACATTAGAGTGCAGTCGGAGTCGTTTGTAGTCGCCAAACGAGATCTCTTCCGAAAGAACGACTTGGCTTTTCGCGACAAATTTGTCGTTCTTCGATTTGAATTAAAGCATATCGTCTCGCACCGTAATTTAGTCTTGTCCGTGTCGTCCCTCTTCTGACGTCTCTCGCCTGTAACTTTTGTATCTTCTCGCAACATTTTACCACTCGATACTTTCGCCTTTATGCACGAGCAACGCAAACAGCTCTTCGACGGTATTCTCGTCGCTTCGATTTTTTCACTTGGTACTTTTCGCTCGAATGCGAATAACGCCGAGTGTGAGCGATGCTGCAATGTACGGCTGCTTTTGGAATCGCCTCTACGCCTTTGTGTGTTTCCCAAATTTTCAGCGCTGTTTAAAATATACGAGGAGTTTTCTCTTCTCACGTCGTCCGCGTTATCCCTCGTATGCAAGTTGCTACAATGATCCTGATCGAGAGAAATCTTGTGGGTCGACGAGTTCGAGTTAATGTTCTCTTTGTTCCGCGTCAAGTTGGAAACGCCATTTCCATTGTCACAATGTGAAGTATTCCTGTTCTCAGACATATTCTTCGTATTGTGTTGCTGGTTAACTGAAAAAAAAAAGAAAAGGAGAAGCAGTTAAATTTATAATCTCAATCTTGTGTCAATGCGAACAACGCAAACGGTCTCGCAAGCAATTCATTACTATCAAGCACATTTTTTCCATTTCCACATTCCTTGGATAAGCGCGTCTTTGACTTAGTCGATACGGACATTGCACAAATATTACTGGCAATTTCCTCAAGCTTCACACTGTCGCTCTGGCATTCATGCCAGGTATCATCTCGCCTTTGCGTCAGATTTACATTGCAAAGTTCATCCGACTTCTCAGCCTTCTGCCGCGATACCTGTCTGTGTATAGTAGTGCGTTACAAACTGCGTTATCATCGTGTGAAATCAAAATGTGTGAAAACAAAACAGCCGCCTTAATTCAGTGGGATTTAATGCCTTTTAAAGCGCGGATCGATACAACCAGGCAATCTTTCTGCATGTGCACGTGCGGAAGTTTCGTATTGTTTGTTTATTCTTGACTTGGGATATCTGAAATAAGAAAGCAAAGAATATGGAAAGAAAATAATAATGTTCCTAGGCTGAAGGTTAAGTATTTAGTATTTAAAAAAAAAAAAAATAAAAGAAAAGAGAAAGAAAATATGAAAAAGAAGAAAAGACTCACCGATACATGACGGTTTGCGTCGCATCGCAATTTTTTCTAGCAGTTCCCGTCACGGTAACTACACAAGGAGGTTCAATAATGTCATCGGTATCGCCGGTTAAACGACGTAGAGGTATTTTAGGCCAGGACGGGTCAGAAGGGAGTCTAATATCGTGAGGAATCGTGGCGACGAATGAAAAAATCGATCTTGCTTATTCATAACGCAGACAATGATTTTCTATAAACGCAAAGCGCCTACCGTAACGTGCTGGTGTTACATTTTTCCGGAATCGCTGATAGATTTTGTCCATTGACTGAAAAAAAGAGAGACATTAGATCAGGCATAATGTCTTACTCGACGATAATTCTTGAAATGTTTACCTTTTATGTGCAATTCAAGTGCACCCACGACGTCGTCGCGCACCATATCGCGAAACGCACAATTGCGCGGACACTAAGATTCCGTGATGTAACGTGATATACGAGGACTGTGCTACCTCACATCAAGTCGAAACCTGATGAGATTAGACCTAAATAACGTGTGCGGCACGATATGCATACGCATGTCCAGATCACATGTTTCCTCGATATCGTGAGACTTTGGTGTCGTACGAACGCCGTACGAATTATAAATTGTTTTATTTGTCACGATTCAACTGTCTGGAAATTTCTTCTTCTTCCCACCCCCACTATTGCGGCACAGATGCAGATATAAATGATTATTAACGATTATACTTTATTATCGAATAATCTTTATATAATATGTATACACACAACTGTAAGTTTTTAACACATTAGAGTATAATATATAATATTTACACCCCGAATGTACATACAGCAAAGACGATTATAGCCCAGTCTTGAGTTCCGCGGGAAGATTGTGTAATTTTTTTTTAATTTCGACAAAATCGAGTCCGACATCTCGACAGACGCTACAGACGGATATCTCTAAAATAGACATAATGAAAGCTAAAAGCACGTAAAATAGGCGAGTTAAGTTCACCTCAAGGTGAACCTCAAGTCTGGCTGCAACATCATACAGGAACAATCAATTATTATCTATCGATACTTTCTTATAACAGACGACGCTATTCTAAAGTGTATTTGCGCGCACCATGCTTATTGTTATATCACATCACGTCGTTAATCTATCATTACGGAAATGTCCTTCCCTTTAATCTTCATTTTCCTTCCATCGGGAAGATCTTGCTTCTATTCAATTCCTTCCTACAGCTCAACAATGCCATGTAGTATCTGTACATGTTTTCTAACGTGTCTCTCTTTACAGAGAGCGAAGAAGAAACATTCGTGTGATAAAAATACGCTATAGTATAAACATATCGTTCAATTCAGTTGAGATCAGTCGAATTGTATTAATTTATCAAAGATCGAACTCTTTCAAAGTTGCATGGATAAGGCGTCATGAATATGAACGAATTTCGCGATCGCAACGCGAGAAGAACGCATATCTTGTTTCTCGTTACACTCGTCGTCCGCGCGTTTTTTGAAATAACCAATTTTCTTTTCTATCTCCAAGTATTCAAATTGATAAATATGGTTTACGTCTCTTTCTGTTTAAATTTCACACTCTCCCTCCCTCTCTCTCTCTCTCTCTCTCTCCCTCTCTCTCTCTCTCTCTCTCAATATCTTGTTGATATTTGAACACAACATAGCGAAACTTGTGCGCATTATTTATCGAAGCAAAGAAACACACAAGTATAAATTATTCAACGTCTAACATGTAGAAACTGTAACAATTGCGACTAAATCATAAAATTATACTCTACTAGCAAAATAAGCTGACAGATGTGTCTCTCTTGACTAGACGTTCAAAAAATGTAATATAGCTCGAATCGAGCTGTTCTCGCCGAATACAAAACTTGCGTCTTATATCACTGATTTCTTACTCTACGTGTATTACACGATGATCTCTTTATTATCGTCAAATCTTTAATTGGTCCAAAGCACTAGCGTCTTTCCCATTAATTATTCTTAACTATGGCTATATTCCGTTTTTCTTTTACAATACTTTGTGAAAATTAGCGAAATACTGTAAACAATAAGTACAGAACGCATCAAATATTTTCCCACTCTCCCGCACGAAAGTTTCTCAAAGCGTGTAGCAAAGTGTGCCATTTGTCTCTCCGACAAGTTATACATTCTAGAGTTATAATCATCAACACGCGCACACACGTGTTACAATAACGTATAAAGCTTTAACAGCATAAAAAGTATTACCGTTCAAGAAAGGTATAATCTTATAGACAAGAATTTCTTTGATTTTGAACACTTGTTACGTACTATTTACAGATTTCAGTAAAGATAGTGAGTTTTTACCTTTTTAAACTAAATTGTAACATTTGCGCTTTTGTAAACTATAACACAAAATCTAAATAGCGCATATTCTGCAAGGAAAAATAAACAACTGTCGTCTAAAAAACATCATGGTAACGCATGGTAGTGCAATCAGTTTTTTTTTTCTTTTGCCTACGGGATAAACTAGAAATAAGAAATTGCAAAGAAGTAGTTTTAGATATACATTAGACAAACTGAAATAATGCCGATTGTGTTTGTCGTAAATTAAATATCAACGATTATTGTCCGACAGTAATATCATATCGCAATGTTTACCGTAAAGTGATAAAGCGATACATGCGTTTGGAGAAAATGAAATCTTATCTCGTTCACGAAGATTATCGCGTTCACAATCGCGATTATCTGATACCGAGAAATTTAAGTAGAAACAGGTGTTCACGAACGTTGACGGAGGCACAATCATACGAGAAATGCAATGCTTATCAATTACGTTTTTCTTATTACGATAATATATATTTATCACCGTAACAAGTATATGTTGGGTGTGTGTGTGTGTGTGTGTGTGTGTGTGTGTATTGTTATATTTAGTACATATATATATATATATATATATATATACAATACGAGATGTTTTTTACCGTGTTCTTGATTCTCTCATTATTGTCTCGCTAAGCTTCATGATCACCACTGTCTATCCCTATCAAAGATTCCGTCTGTTCTGCCTCGAGATCCGGAATCCTAAAAATTCACAATTCACATGTAGCACATACGTGACAAAATGTCCATACCGACATACCGACAAAATGTCGGTTATTCGGTGCGGTTGTACTAGTATTATTATTTCATTATAGCCTGATTTACCTTGTTGATCTGTTGTTTCTTCTGCAAATCCAAATATAAAATCGTTTCATCAGATCCATAACAGGATCCCAATTATCGTAGTAAGATAAGAGAGATACTGTCAGAAATGCTAAAAGCATTGGAATGCTCCCTAGGTAGAAAATACAAGGATATTCAACTTTTTTTAGAAGGACATCAGCTACCATCGACATGGGCATTGTTAAGCTTACGGCTAATGTTGCTACGAGAGACGACGTTAGAAAACAACCCCTGTGAACATAACAAGATACAATAAGCCTAAAATAAAGCCTCTGTCATTACTGAATCATAATATACTAAATATGAACATTGCTGAAATTACCATAGCCAAAGGACTTCGCCTAGGACCGTACCGATCAGGCCGTTTATAATTAGAAACGTCCACTGATGGCTATTGGGCCACTCGAATTCTTCCCAATGACCGTAATGTAGAATAAAAAATAAAGGCCACAAAAGCGTTAAATTAAATATCCCCACGAAGCCGAAGAACATTGGTATATCCATTTTGTCCTCGTGATCTACTTTCCTCTTCAAAAATACAATATACGCGGCGTAGAAAAAAGCACTGACTAGAGCTAATATTATGCCCGTTGACATGCTGTTGCTTTTTACATTTAAATCCGAAAGACCGACTAATACCTGTGAATATAAACAAAATAATTTATGAGAATCGCGTTGAAGTTCTCTTGTGCACTCTTGTACTCTTGCGACAGGAGAACACAGAGAATTTACTTGTAAGCTAAGGATAAGATCCTCTACAGTCATATAAATAAAGTATAGTAAATTTTCAACTTACCAGTCCAGAGATGCTGATGACTACAGCAGCCAATTTGGACAGTGTGAACTTGTCTCCTCCGTTACTGGGGAAGAAGGCCGCGAGAAATAAAGTGAATAAACTAGACGTCGAGGATAATATAGTGACGATTCTGGCTTCGGTTTGCTCTAACGATATTTGGTACGTGTAATTTGCCATGAACCACTAGAAGAAGACAATATATAAGTTGACACGCAGGCGCCGCCCTCCTCCCCTCTCCGATTACAGGCGGAACGTTATATTATATACAATTTCACATTGTATTACATACAAATAGACAAAACATAAGAGCTATTTTGGCCACTTTTTGTACAGAGAATTTGTTTGCCTGCCGCCTCGCGTGTTCCCCGGCTCTGACGCTAGCTTGGTAACTAAGTCGCGCCAATAGAGCCTCTGTAGCGTCACTCTCCGACATATGGCGCACTTCCGCTAGTTTACTAAATCTTACAGAGCGTATAGACGAATCGTCACTTTCCGTACCCGATGAACGGTCGCAATGATCCGGAGTTTTTATCGGAACGAACGTTGGATCGCTCTAGAATAGAATGCTTGTTATTAATCACAGCAGCACTGTAAATCAATGAACATCATGTACGTTACTATATATATTGTTACTTTCAACATAGACGCAACGAAACAAACGAAAGTTACGATGTATTGTAATATTTCTTACTTACTAAACTGGTATTAGCTTCCGAATAGAAGTTGTCATCCTCAACATTGGGATCTATAAACTGGAAGAAAATAAGATGTGTACAACAAGTGTGAGACAAGTAGTAAGGGAATGAAGAAGAGAGAAAGTTAAAGCTCGCATGTACACAAGGCATCTCGTGCAATCTGTACATTTCAATAAGTACCATGTATGTGGCTGGTTTATTACATTGTTCCCGCCAAGGTGGCCAGAAGCACAGGCCAAGCAAATAAAGTGTAAACATAGATGTTCTTACGTATGTACTAAAAAATGGCTTTTCAAATGCCGCCTCTCTGTAAATATACTGAAACATAATGCATTACATATAAAGTGAAAATCCACGCGTAAAAGCAAATATAAAGACAAGGAGACAAAGGAGATAATGATTATAGATATCAACACAGTGATCAGAATATTTGCGGAACATGCAGAATATTTCTGCAGAGAGGAACATCTTACTTTGGTAAGTTCAGAACTGGAGACCCAAATTATGTCGACTAACAACAGCACTAAAAGACCCAATATGAGTCTTTGAGATTTATTCATCATCGCCGCTAGCCTATGAGGATCCTCCACAATCCCCTGTTGCCTACGCTGGCGTAATTCTACAGAACAACTCATCCTGTACTTCTGAATCTCTCTTACTTATGGCATTGTATTTACGCATTGGTTCCTGTAAAAGCGTACAATATTTTGACATCAGAACTAGTCGAGTCCGCAAGGAAGTAGCCTTTTGTGAAGAAGAAATAAAAAATAATTATTTACAATACATCTTTCCCCTTTCCACTACACAAAGTCACCATTGTACAGCGGTTACCAAACGAACATTTCGGTCGATGCAACGATTCTGGATTGATCTGTTCTAATAGTGTTGCTTCACAACGTGCGCAACATAAAATACGTGTCTGCTCAATTATCAGCTTGACGGCGCATTAAATCATAAAAACACAGAAAATACGTAGAAGCTGACCCTGCGCGCGCCTCGCACATATTGTTCCTGCATCGGTCGAAATATAAGTGCACGGGAGTGAGAGGAGGATTCAGGCGTTAACAGGTGTCGAGGCAGGACGACGAGCGACATTCATGATTCCCTCAACGTCACACACGGCGAGATAACCTAACTCTCAACCGGTCGTTGACAGCCACAGCCAACGGCTCCACATTTTATGCATCAAGTCGCTCGGCTAATACACGAGTCTCTCTCTCTCTCTCTCTCTCTCTCTCTCTCACACACTAGTTCCTCAATTCACAAACTTTCCAGGAGCGAGCGTCGCGATTGTCGCGGTTATACGCCACGCTAGACTCCAATATATGATTCCAGCGCAACTTGCCGCGTAGCGTCGTGTAGCGTCCGCCTACATCTTGTAGCGCTGGTGATAACAGGTGCATATACACTCGCCGTTATCGCATCTGATAGCACCATTGCAATGTCGCGAAATCCTCACCGACGCGCATGGTCTCTCCTTCCCTCTCCCCCCTGCCCCCCTCTGCCACTCACACACTCACTACATCTCTCTTTCCGGCTGTCTCGCAATTGGTATCGCAAGTTTTTCAACACAAGCTCAACACGGACGATTGCCATTACGATTACGATGCCACTACGAGTGTAACTGTCTTCCGCTAGCATCTTACATTCCGTTGGACGCTGTCGTCCGGCGTGCCGCAGGCCGGTTGGTTAATGTCTATAAGCAGACATCTCAAACTGCGATACACTTGCCGCGCTTGACACTTGACGCTACACTAGCGACATTTTACCGCTTGGCTTCGTCTGCGATTCGTGTGAGATGCGAAGCTGCAGCAAACGGAGCTTACTACATTCAACTGCTGTACAAGTCTGTACGTTATACCGGTTACCATGGCGATCAAACATGGTAACAATCCACTCATGCCCTTCCTCTCCTCAAAATTCTTAAAGTTGAAGAAGGGTTAAACACGGGGTGATGATACGGCGTAACCGTATCGTGTAAGCACGAAGGAGGCGCGTAAAACGAGGAAAAGAAACGAGAGAAGAACGACGCAAGGCAAAATTATCGCAAGGATAACGATGGCGAACGATGTTGTTCGCAACGGTCGATTGCAAGAAACCACCACCGCGATTGTACAACGGACGAGAAATGACCGAGGCAAAAGAGGTATAGAGGTAGAAGAAGGAAATATATATGCTATCGGCGGATAAGGCGGCGATGTTTCTCCGTGCGGTTCAGCGTGTATGTGCATGTATACATGCATGTACATGCGTGTGTAATCCGCCCGCAATTGGCTCACCGTGAAACTTGAATTGTGCCGATGATCGAATGATCGAATGATTGGCGATCGATCGATCGATTTGCAATAATCGTATGCAACTTCATGCAATGCGCGTCATGCCGAATCTCTTCTCAACGGAACGAATTTCCCTCTCACCGTTTGTTGCTCCGTTCGCAGCTCCGGATATAGCAGCCATTGAGAGCCGTAATTGGTTGTTACATCGACATTACACGAGACACGAGTACAACGCTTGCAAATTACTTATCGAGCAAGAATTATCGAAATCGGATGGTCACGAGTACGCTAATTATTTGAAGGTGAGTCCGTAGTACGATCGATGTGGTTATAAACTATAAGAAATAGACAATCGTTGCAAAACTTGTTGTCGTTATTATAATTATCATAATTATTCGAGCGAAATTTCTCTCACGAACGTCCTAAGAAGCTCGGGACGTCTATCGAGAAATCTAGAAAGTTCTCATCCGTTGATAATTTATAAGTCAGGAACACGAAAGCGCGATATCTTCCTTTCGTTATACGCGGTCTCTCTCTCTCTCTCTCTCTCTCTCTCTCTCTCTCTCTCTCTCTCTCTCTCTCTCTCTCTCTCTCTCTCTCTCTCTCTCTCTGTCTCTCTCATCGGTCTTTTCAATTGTACCATCTCTTCTTAGGGTTTAATCCTAAGAAAAGAAGGCAAAATTCAAGATTCACTGGATTGTTTCCAAACGGCTTACAATGTAAATTCGACAAACGTCGACAATGTTAAACAGATAGCGAAATCATTGTGAGTAGTGCTAATACAAAACGCTAATACGCCACTCGTGCACTCGTGTTTGAAGTATACTGTGTCGAGCAAACACTTTATAATTTTACACTGCCTCAGGTTAATAATGGGAAGCCACCAACGTGCGATAGACGCGTACACCGAGGCGGAGAAGATATCCGCTCTACCGGATTGGGAAATATATTACGGTCTTGGCAAGTTATTTATAACTCGTTATATATACGTTATATACTCATTGTATTACATATTGTTTGTAACTCGTTATATCATACGATACGATATGTATCTCGCATACGTAGCACGAATTGGTTAAGTTAGATGCGCATACAGATAGGCATAAATGTTCCAGGAAACGTTATGCAATATGATACTTGATGTAAAAATATCTTTACACTTTATACTTGCACCGATGGGACACGACATTTGATGACATGTCACAAAGTCACAAACTGGAACAACGCTATTTCTTCGTTCTTTCATGTTTAGGCGAGGCTTATGTGAAACTGAATCAGTTGCAAGAAGCTAAGAAGTGTCTGAAACGTTCAGCCGAGTTGACGAGAAACGAATTGCCTAATCTTGCTCTTGCGAAACTCCATCTCCTAGATGACATGATTCCAGAAGCTAGAAATGCTTATACAACAGCTCTGAAGTAAGAAGTAAAAAATATCGCCAATCTTTCCCGGTACTTTCATGATTCTGTAATATGTCCTGAGGAAGGTATATTTTAAGCATATGCTCAGCTCAGAGTTTCGGCAACGCTGTTTCAACTTTGATTTATTGAAAGTCTTTTATTTTACCGTGAATACTTTGTCCCTTTATCACCGTCTTGACTCAATTTTAACTTTAACGTCATTAACGTGGATCATTTTTTTCGTTTTACGCTCAGCGGAAATCCCGAGAGCATCGATGCTGCGACGGAATTGGGTCTTTTGTACCTTAAGATCGGAGACACGCAACGAGCATTTCAGCAATTCGGAGCGGCGCTGGCTCATTCGCCTAATTGCGTCAATGCGATCTTACCTATGGCTTACATAATGCAGGTGCATGAGTGGAAAATCTTGAAAAATCGCGCCATTCTTTTTGTTCTCGCGCACACTTTTTCCTCCCTCTCTCTCTCTCTCTCTCTTTAATCTCCTTTTCGTATTGCCATTCCATGTCGCTTTGGAAATGGACGTAACTAGAGAGACACACCTATCAGATTGTCGAATGTCGGACCGAGTTTTAATTACGGGCATTAAGTGTGAACACTTAATCACGTATTTAATTACGGGTTTTAAGTGCGAGATTCTCTCGCGCTTTTGCTCGCGCTCGTTGAATTAATTTCGTTGCTTTGACGAACGGCATGCTACATTTTCTAGAATCATCGAGAGTACGACGTGGCACTGTCAAAGTACAAGGTCGCCGCGCAAACCATTCCAGAGTCTTCAGTACTTTGGAATAACATTGGAATGTGTCTTTACGGGAAACAAAAATATGTCGCGGTAAGTCCATCCATTCTTCCTTGAATTTTTCCTGGAGCATCAACGTCGTGCGCCCTAAAGCAATGTGTACTCTGTGATCATTTCAAATGATCACAGAATACAAAGCTCTGTATCTCTGATTCAATTCAACAATACACCCCAGTTGGTGAAAAAGAAATAGTTTCTTACAAATAATGAATAATTAATAATAATTAACTAGCCAATATAATTTTAAACGAGTCTGTAATGTAACGAGCATGTAACAGCACGTTTAATCTCAGATCTGATTATCAAAAAAGTTCTGCGATCCGATACAGTTGATGGTAGTAGTATCTGATTCGATGCTTTCATACAGAGACACATCAGTGTCATCGCGTCGCGTTATTTCGCATCGCGTCTCAATCGAAAATGCGAATCGTCGAAAATACAGCATGTGCGTAATAATATATCCGTAATTTACTTACAAGGCGAGAAGTCGCGCAAGGTAAGTAAGAGGTCATGAGTAAGAAGGAAGAGACACGAGAGAAGTCTCGTGACAAGACGTGGCCAAGATGAAATGAGAAACCGCGCGGTGTTTCGCAACCGCGCGCGATATCCTATACATTCTTCTTGTTTTTCGAGAGTACAAGTATAGAGACAAGACCAACACCGAGAGTACGTAGGCGCGTGATAAATTATTATTACCGTGATCTAATTAACGTCGTGCTGTATACTCACGAGTAAAATTTCTCGTAAAATTGAAATCGTGTTGTCATATGCGTACCGCTTGAGGACGGTGCCGTTTCCATCATGAAAAGGAAACTTTTATTTTCGTCCATTATGTGAAATGGAAGTTAAAATGAAAGAGACAAAAGGATGCTTTTTTAATGCTTCGCAGGCTATTAGCTCTTTGAAACGAGCGCATTATTTGAGTCCGTTGTCTAGCGTACCATCGTGCAATCTGGGAATCGTTTTTCTCACCACTGGGCAGCCTGCTTCGGCTGCAATTTATCTATGCGCCGCAGTTAGCGCCGAACCAAAGAATCCCACACCATATTTGTTGTTGGGTCGTAAGTAAAAAAAAAAAAAAAGAAAAAAAAACAAGAATTTGGGGAAAAGTCAATCTTTACGTTGCAACATAAAAGACATAAAGTCTCTCGCGCGAAGTTGATATCGCGATGACATTTCTCTCATACGTGCATATTTACATATTTTCTAGTGAAATTTTAATCCTCTTTATCCTTCGTCAGTGGCTCTAAAACGCCTGGATGACTTGGAGGGTGCCGAGAGATCATTAACAAAAGCTCATGCTCTGGCCCCCCAGGACCCATTGATATTGATTAATTACGCTGTAGTTCTCGACGCTCGTGGTAAACAAGCTAATGCCACTGAGATTTTGATTGCGCTCAATGACATTATGGCCGTTGTTGATGTCGATTCGCAGGTAATTTGAAAATCGTGCAACATCAGATTAGAACGTCAAGCGTGTAGTGCATTAATCAGTTGGTCGTATTTTATGAACGTTGATTATATATGTATATATATATATATATATATATATATATATATATATATATATACACACGTATATATATACGTATATATATATACACACTCACATATATCACACACTCACATGTCGTATAGATATCGCAAATGGCGAAAAAGTTATCCAAGAAATTGCTGCATCAGGACAAAGCAAACACCAGTCAAGAACCGCCCACGGACGACGAGGAACGACAATTAAGTGCTGACGAAGTTTGAAAGCTACGCCCACTATCGCTTAACGAAGGTCGGAATAATCTATTTCCAGTGAAATGATTTAAAATTTTTATTGCTTCGTACAGTGTGAACAACGTTACAATATAGCAACAGTTAATAGACGCGCATACTACATTTGTTTGGTTGTTTATTATCTGCACACCTTGAGGAGGTGTACACGTGTAAAGCATGGTGTGCAGTGTGTAATATAGTACAAGTCACATAAAGATGAAACCACAAGAGATCGAATGTACAGAGATCAATAGAGATTCGAAAGAACACGTATACAGATTATTTGTTTCAGGTAACATACATCTACTTTTATCCGTTTGATGAACCAATTAACTCGATAAGCTGATTAATCGGTTCGTTGACGATTATTCTGAGCGAGGGCTAATGTTATTGCAGTATTATGCAAACGAAAACTCCCAACTGTCTGTAATGCTCTATTTATTCTCGCGGATGAGTCTACTTTAACTTTAGTCTGATTTTACTAACTGCACAATGTACAATTATTTTGCTTGTTTAAACGATATAGCTCCATATGCCACGGACGATCGGCGGATGATTAAGCAGAGACATGGAAGGAAAGAAAATTTTTCTGTAAAATCTTTCTCTCTCTTTCTTTAACATTAAACATACGTACTTTGTACTTCGATTTGTTGCTGATTCATCGTTGACCACTTTTTCATAATGCGAGGTTTGAACAACTGGCCAAAGATCATACGAAATTGCCGCGACATGGAGCAATACAAGATAAAGTTGATGCTACCGTTCAGCAGCGCCAAAATGTCCATCAGCTCTCCAAACTTGTGGTAACAATTACGGAAGAAACAATCGCCCAGAACGGCGGAGAGCAGACCCAGGATGCCTTGGGGGATCTCCGTTACGAGAAACAACAGCAATACCGTCACGAGCATCCTTGTTGTTCTGTCGGTTCGTTTGTCAGGTTTTCTTATTCTTGGCGGGCATCCGTCCCTCTTAGTATCGAACAAGTCATGATTCTCAAAGTTGGAGTTTCTCGACGTCGATGAGGCCTTCGATTTTCTGGCCTTCGTGACGCAATGACTGTAGTTTTTCAGAATCTCTTTTCTATCCTTCGCCCTGAATCAGATGAAATCGGGAATATTGTGAAGGACATGTGTGCAAGTGAGAGAGAGAGAGAGAGAGAGAGGGAGAGAGAGAGAGAGAGAGAGAGAGAGAGAGAGAGAGAGAGAGAGAGAGAGAGGTAACGCGCACGGATAAATTTCAACTTTTTTTTTCTTTTTTTTATCTTTGCTCCAAACGGTAATTGTGTGTGATTGCCTTCTGTTTCCATTTACCTGTAAAGAGCTTTTATTAACCAACAGATTATGACGGTGAGTAGGACGCACGGCAGAAGCTTAACGATCACGCCGAGTATCCAAAAATTCAATTGATACATGAAGCCTTTGTCGACGGAATAATTAACGTCTACGTGATACAATATCTCCGTAGTACCGTTCTCGTACACGGTCTGCGCCTTTATCTGCCGTAAGAAAATTTAAAAAAGTTTACTGCAGCCATCTTTCCGACAGGGAGTACAACTCGAAACGAAAAGCGAGGGATCTCTTCTGTTTACTTACTCCAAACACGAAGTAACTGGGCGCACAGGCGAGAAACGGAGCGAGGAAACTGCAGGAGAGAGCAATCGTGCAACGTCTTCCGGTACACCAAGTGTGATTATACCGTGGAAACCTAACGCGCGGAGGAACAGGTAAAAAAAATCCCTTTCTCGAATGCGAAATCCCGCGTATCGGAATAGAGATACTCGCAAACTCACCTAATAGCGATGTACCTCCAAACAGCCAAAGTGAGCGTGAGGGCGATACTGATCGTGTGAAGAAGCTGCGTGAAATGCATGTGAAACAGCACGAACATCGCCCAACCGTACGGAAATATCCTGCGCTGCGGTAGCACGAGATACTTGTAAATCGCGAAGGGTATGTATTCCAGCATCACTAACATATCCGCCGTCGCGAGCCCCGTCAGGATGCGATTTATAGGCGCCACCTTGGTGTCCTTCCTCGTGAGGACAATGATGTTGAGCACATTGGTGAACGTGCCGAAGGAGCACACCATGAGAGCGGCGTAGCCGTGATAATTTTTGTACTGCGCCGCTAGATCGCGAATCACACCGTCGCAGTAACAGGAGGTTGTCGGCTGCACCGTTGCGATTCGGCTGCTTCTATTGCCTAAGCGTACCGCGTCCGGTACCGTTCCACAGGCCCCGGTGATTTGACCTCCGCCGCGGCTCCCGCCGAATCTGTTGCCACTGCGATCGGTCAGGTCGTCGAAGCCGAAACTGTTCTTCACGTAATCAATGTCCTCGTCGGTGATGTTGAACCGGCGAAAGATATCCGTGTAATTTCGCAGACGATACATACTCTCGATAGCTCTCCAATAACGCGACACCGAGTCACACCGAGGTGTGTGTTCGATCGGAGGTGTATTCGAGTGTATTTGACGATACCGATATTATACCGATGTAAATGCGCGCATTGATCGAACGGCGATATTGCGCGTTGTGTGACATTCCATTTCTCATTATCTCATGAGCGCTCTCGCGACTTTGACGCGATCGCGATCCCCTGCCGGAACGTTGTCGCTCATGCTCGCAGCTTGATAATCAGCGCATCTATAAATATCTCTCGATTAATTCCACTTTAAATTTATACACGAAGGCGGGTATTTGCCGCCTGCCCCAAGTTACGCTCGCAAGTTACTTTCGCAAATCATGGGCGAGATGTACGAGAGCACCGTGGTTGAAAAGTTGAATCCCCCTGATCGGCGGGGTCGCGCGTTTCGAATGAATCAGTGCGTCAGAGATTAATGAAATTTAGACGAACACAGCGGATTTTGCTTTTGTCAATCGAGTCTATTCCCGGGGCTTTCTGCCGAATGACCTGCCCTTCATTCGCTTTAGCGGAAGAGAAGCAAGGGCTAGAAGAGAGAGAGAGAGAGAGAGAGAGAGAGAGAGAGAGAGAGAGAGAGAGAGAGAGAGAGAGAGAGAGAGAGGGAGGGAGAGAGAGAGAGGGAGGGAGAGAGAAGAAAGAAAGAAACGATACCATAGAGATATACGTGCACGAATTCCGCGCGCTGAGGTGTCGTCTCAGAGGAACAGCGCGAATTATTCGTTTCGGATTACCCGTTGTTTGATCGTCGCATACACGTACACACACTTATATACACTTACACTCTACGACGACGACAAAAGATAACGATCAAAGGAAAGCGATACAGCGTAGCATCGTCTGCGCGATATTCGGCAACAGGTTACAGGTGATAGTGAGCGGATCTAACCGAGATGGGTAGCCGCGCTACTGCTGGTCGCGTTACTGCTGAAAATTCACAAGCATCCTTTACTCCCTCTCGACGTTTTCCTCTCTGCGCACTGAAAGAGCCTGCGCGCAGGACATGCAGGATGGTCCATCATACACAGTGTTGGCGCGTCTGCTCATATCGAATATCATAAGTCAAGTCAATGCTCGAGTTTCGAGTGGTGCTTGCCTCGTAATTAGTCGGTAATGAGCATCGCGTGCACACTGTAGGATCAAGTACAACAACAATTAATATGTGTGACTTAATTTTTATTTTGACGCCTCTTTTTCTTCTTGATGATGAGGCTCTCATTGATCATCTTTTACATTGATCATCTTTCTTGAATTTCGCACACGTTCGTACATAGTTTGCGACCCAGGAGGTCTTAGCTGGATGAAAAAGACGAAAAAGAGGAAAAAGAGTTGCAAGAGGAAACGCAGCGACGTGACTGCGCTGTTAACGCTTGTTTTGATTTGAAGCCCGATTTTCCGCCGGATGACGAAACGGTAGCTTCAGCCAGCCTCTCTCATGGCAAAATACAACCATAGACAGTGACAGTCCTACCAGTAGGGTGAAAAATGACGTCTGCAGGTCGGACAAGCTAAACGCCACGAACCCCTTCGCTTCGCTCTCGCTCTGGCGTTTCACCACTAACTTCCTCTTCGCAATGATGCGTCGAATGGTGCGGCTGGTCCATAGGGTCGGCAAGCCGGCTTGATTCAGTCGAGCGATCAACGCGTTTACTCTATCGCGTAGAATTGAATCCCTGGGCAGCAGATACGACAGATAGTACGTACCTAACACAAGTACATACGTGCAACATTAACATTATTAAGTATTACATACGTGTGTGTATGTGTGTGTTACTATGGGTCGCGACACTCGTACCTGGACACTCCTTAATGAGATGAAGCAGCGGCGCACCGCCCGTGTCGACCAGCTCTTCGTTCAAAATAGGGAAATGATGTTTTCTCACTAATCCCGTGACATTGCGATAGTAGGCGGCGTTTTTCACGACGTTATAGCCGTGTCGCAGCTTTCGTCTCAGACTTTGTATAAGCGGCGTCGTGTCCGTGTCATTTTTGGGACCGAAAAAATCGCTCATGGCAAATGAAGTGAACAGTATCGGCAACCCCGAAGCATCCAGATCTTCCATACTGTCGATGTCCCGGTAATACATGTCGTGCGCGAAGCTCTTGTACAAAATACCATTGAAAAAACCCACTATGGTGATGTTGCCGAGGAAAATGCCCGACAGTAATATCCTTTCAGCGTTCGTGCACGGCAACTTTTGGGGGCAACCGCAGTTGAATAGAAACGACCGATAGACGGTCGTGAGGAAATTGACCCTTCCCGTTCTGAAAATAATTGTCATTGTTATTGTTGACACGGCATACATTCTCCGCTTTGGTCATTGAAGAAGAAAATAATAATCGTGATTAATTCAGATTTGAATAATTTACTGCGTACCTGCGTGGATTGAAAACCTGCAACATGTGCCACGTGACATACGTGAGAATGTGAGACAGCATCGAGAAGATCCAAACTGAGAGTGGAAAGAAGTGATATATCCGAAGCCACTTGTGTATCTTGGACGCTTTTGGCGCAATCACGCATACTCTGTCAAACTCTACTTGCGTGGTGAACTCTATCACCATATTGTTCACGTGGGGGCTGTATTTCTTCACGAAAAAGGACACAAAGCAAATGTCCGTTCTGCCGTACACCACGTCACCTGCGTAATCCGTGTGTGTGTGTGTGTGTGTGTGTCATCGAATATAATCGGCAAAGTACAAAGAAAGAGAAGGGGAGGAAGAAAAGGAGACAGAGAGAGAGAGAGAGAGAGAGAGAGAGAGAGAGAGAGAGAGAGAGAGAGAGAGAGAGAGAGAGAGAGAGAGAGAGAGAGAGAGAGAGAAAGAAAGAGAGAGCGCAAATGTTTCCGCCTTACGTTAGTACCTATAGCACCGATGTACGTCCCGTTGGGTAACTGGTAACCAAACGATTTGTTATCCGTCGGATGTACTCGCTTCACCGTAAAATTCATCCGTCTGGCTATTATGTCCAGTATCGTCTCGTCGAAGCCTTTGAAAATATCGAAATAATTGTACTGTACGTTGGCTGATGTAATCGAAGTGTTCATCAGCCTCGCGGTCGATTGGCTACCGTTGAATATACCCACTTTCAACTCGTACCCATTGAGATCTCTGGTGCAACGGTGCGTTGTTAAATTCGACGAGCGTACCGTCGTGTTTACGGTCACAACGTCAATCCCGCCCCATGCTGAAAATCAAACGCTAAATGCGCGATATCTTTTGCGAACCCGTCCGTATATCTGCATGTAAATATATATATATATATACGCGGGAGAAACGCGAATCGATGACAAGCTTCGTCGCAGCGCGGTGCGCGTGACTTTACGATACATCACGAGACAGATACATGATGAATGATCTACGAACCGGAATCGTTGATTTTGACGAAGGGATTGAAAGTGCTCGCAAGTCGATTGATTCGGGTCGTGCCGTTCATGAGGATCCCCTCGGAGACAAAGACGTTGTACATCTTACGTTCGTGCCACAGCGTCCTCAGGATATCCTCGATACTTACGTCCGGTTCGTTCTCCCGATCCTCCTGATGTTTCTTCCTCCGATCAACGATCAACACGACGAATCGATCTCGCGGGTTCCACTGGAACGTTTCGTTCCGCAGAAACGCTCGGTCGAAGGCGCGAGCGTTCTTCGCGAGAACGACATGTACGTTCCACGTGTTTCGCGTTTCGTGCGAAGAGTCTTGATCTCTGTTCGGTGTCGGTGTTCTTTTGGCCGCGTCTCGTCTCGTCGGCCGCGTCACAGGCAGATTCACGTGGTCGAATGTAATGCTCCAAATGCTCGACGAGCACTCCGCGTTCTCGCGCACCATATCCTCGTCACCGACAAAGGACTTCTCCGACGAGCGTCGAGAGTACACGTAAGTCCTCGACACGATCGTTGTCTCGCATTTCCTCGCGACACCGCGCACCAGGTCGTCCAAGTATCGCGACACGTCGTCGGTGGAAGCCGGACCAGCGTCGCCGCTGGGGACGCGATGAAAAATCGCGGTTTTGCAATTTTCCATCGAGCAAATAACGTCGCTCCAAAATTCGACTGCTTCCCGCCGCCATTGGTAATCACCGAACGATGCTGCGCGCAGGAACAATGACACCACGAGGATAAACTCACTCGTCAGCTAGAAATAATAATTGTTTGATTCTGTGATGAAAAAGTGATGGACGAGAAGCGCATGCAAAGTATTTTATCGCATGTACATACACGCAAATGCGTATCAACGTACCATGTTTTGCGAAAGTCAACGTGTGAGTGTGCCCCCTTATTTACATTGCCGCTAGATCTCCCAAAGTCTCTCATCGGCACGCTCGGCATTCTCATTCATTATTCATGTGTACCAGTGTGTATGTGTGTGTGTGTGTGTACCAGTCGCGTACATTAATTGGTCGACATTGCTCACCCTTATCGCTTTACCGAGCCTTACCGAGCGCGCGCGCGCATTATCGCCAACCCTCTTTCTCATTGTCACGCTGGACGCGCGTATGCATGTATTTGTGTCCTCGATTGTAAGATCGACCCTCCAGATTGTGACTCGATAAACGACCAGATAAAGATAAGCTCACCCCTACGTTTCGTTTGTTCGTCGTTCATCCGCCGTAAACCGCCACATTCCTCGATTAATAGCGCTTAATCGTTCCTTCTTTAAGCGTGACTCAAAGTTGGAGTTGTCCCTCTCCCCAACCCCTCCCTTTTTCTCTCTTCACAGACATATCCCTATAAAGAGATTCCGGCAAAGTGTAAAAAAGTGTAGATTATCGCTCCGATCCCGTCGCACCGGGAGACGTTTCACACGACAAGTTGTCATTCGCATGGGTAAATAAACCTAACCCACTCACCCGCGCCCGCGCGGGTGGTAACGGAGGATCATGTAGGTAGGTAACACATCGTTCTCACTGCGCGAGCGTATTTGATATGCGGAATGAGTTATAATAATATTAGCTCTCCTTATCTCTTTTTTTTTTTTCTTCAGAGACATCGGTGTTCGCCCCGACGCGACGCGCGAATCGTTGCTCGCCAACCGGGCCTTTAACTTAATGACACGTCGGAAAGCTGACGTTTACGAGGGGAAGTAAACGTTTGCTCGAGGTAAATATAAGGAAGTAGGAGAGAAGGATATAAAGCGGCAACGCGAGACGACGTTTCTAGGTAGAGGGTGAGAGTTAGAGCGCGTTTAATCAGTCGCGCATCGGCTCGCCATTTGCATCATTCCCGTTCACCTGTGTTTTTCTTGCGCAATATCTTCATCTGCTGCCCGTAAAACACTTCTCTCTCTCTCTCTCTCTCTCTCTCTCTCTCTCTCTCGCAAATTGCAGCACAAGAGTCGACGAATGCGACAAATATCAAATATTCAGTGAGCCATGAAGAAATCGGCAAGAAATCGGCTTGCAGAACAGCCTGCAGTTTTCTTCTTGCTGAAACAATTTCAACATCTCACGGATGACACACAAAAAACACGACGGTATACTCGTCAGTGTCTATCATCGCCTTCCTGGTATTAACGACGTGACGCGCACGGTGGCCGAATATCGATCGAGTGACACGGTAGAGAGAAGAGAAGAGAAGAGAAGAGAAGAGATAGATGGACGGGAGAATATTCCAAAGCCGTTGGAAAGAAAACGACACGCGTCGAGCGCGCAGCACGATCGTGGATCGTCGCGTAGCAAACTCGATTTTAATACTCTCTCTTTTTTTTCTTTTTTTTTCCGAGCCGCAGCGAAGCGAATGATTTACTGGGCTTTTCTTTCTTTCTTTGACGAGCATGCATCAATCCGCATGATGGTTAGCGGATAACAATACGTGTCAGCCGCTGCCGAGTCGCTGACTATGAACGAAAAAACAAATTCTAACGATGCCAACAGCGACCGCGTTGACGCATTGACGTACGTCCGTGTTGTTCCATCCAGCCTAGCCGGCTAGCTAGCTAGCTAGCTGGCTAGCTAGCTAGCAGCAGGAGCACGCGTGTGATCTCTATCTGACGAAAGCAGGACGCGATTCTTAACTATACCTTCATTCCTCGGTTCGCACCGAGTGTTTGTGTAAAGTTCAGACTTCCCACCCAACGCTGGGGCATTTATCGCCACAGCGTCGAGAGCGTTGATCAAGCGGATCGAGTAGCAACGGAACGGCCCGAGTCCGCAATGACATCGTTCTGCTTGTTGATCGTTTGCTCGTTGACGTTGACGTTGACGTTGACATCGGTCGTCGCGAGGAACGCGACGGCCGCGAGATACAACATCACCGTGAGAAACGACGCGTCGACCCGGACGGAAAGTGAAAATCTCAGAATCATTCTGGATTACGTTCGAGCCGAGCAGCGGACGCATCCCTCGACGACCGTCTCCCTCGTGTCTCCCTTAAACGCGCGTTCCAATCTGGCGGACAGGCTCGTGTCCGAGTACATGGCGAGCGAGTCGCTCGTCAGCTACAAGATCACGATGAACAATCTGTCGCGAAAGTGCACGTGGCAGAATCGCATGGACCTCGTGTGGATCTTGATCGTCGACGACATCGACCTGCTGAATTTGTTCGTGCACGAACAGAGTCACATCTGGAAGGCCAGCAATCAGTACTTGATAATCATTACCGCCGAGAGCGTCGCGACGGGGCCGCGAGAGATCTTCCAGAATGTTTGGAGGAGCTACAGCGTCCACCGGATCGTCACTGTCTCGATCCACGAGGGATTTCGATGCTTCAGCAGGTACCTGCCGTTCGAGAAGAAGAACCAACGGAGCGATTACGGCGTCGTGCGCAAGGCCTGCCTGATGAATCGGCAAGACCGCCCCGTGGAGCTTTACGACAAGGTCGAGAGGCTGAACGGCTACCCGATACGCGTGATCGTGTTTCAGTCGCTGATGATGAACGTCGCGCTCGACGAAAGCACGCCGAGGAACGTCACGTACAAGGGCGTGGATGCGGACGCGATGTTCCTGCTGGAAAAGACGATGGGGGCGCAATTCCGTATCGAAGTGATACCCGAGTCCTGCAACGAGGATCCCTTTCATCGCGCTCTCCAACACATCGAGGACGGCGAGTCGGACATAATCGTCACCAGCTTCTTCATTCACGAGTACAAAGAGTACCACAGGTTCGAGTTTACGGCCAGCATCTACGACGACCAGTTGTGCCTGATTGCGCCTGCGGCTAGTTTCATGCCGAAATCGTACATGCCGATATTGCCGTTCGCGCCCGATGTGTGGGCGATTCTCGCGCTCTACAACCTCGTCGTATCCGTTCTGTGGTTCTTCATCAAGTACTACAGCGTCTCGTTTCGTCGACGAGAGGCTGTCCTGTTGCCCTTAACGAAGGCCGATGGCAGTAGACCGATAATGACGGATTCGACATCACGGCGATCCCGTTTGTCGTCGTCGCCGCTGCCGCCGCCGCCGCCGCCGCCGCCGCCGCCGCCGCCGCCGCCGCCGCCGCCACCACCGCCACGTATACATCCCCATGTTCTATCGTGCTTCGACCTCGCGGAGACGTGGTGTTACCCGTTGAAAGAGGACGACGGTGGTGGTGGCACGACCGCCCAGAGAGCTTTTCTCTTCGGCACGCTCTTCTTCGGCCTGATCGTCACCGGCCTCTACCAGAGTTGCCTGGTGTCCAGCTTGAGCAATCCTTTCCACCACCCCGAGCTGACCACCCTGGAAGATGTGGCCAACTCTAATCTCACGATAATTACCAAGTATGACAACTTGAGGGAGAACACGTTCACGGATAACACCAGCTTGGCCTGCAGGCTAAAGGATAAGGTGCGGTTGGTCCCCTTCGATAAACGCACCAACGATATGGTGGCCTTCGACAAGAACGTGACCGCCCTCAGCCGTTTCGCGTCGGTCAAGCTGGACAACTTGTCGAATTACTTCGACGAGGACGGTAACGAGCTGCTTCATATCGTCGAAGAGTGCCCGACCACTTATCTGTTATCCTACATCGTGCAACTTTACTCGCCGTATCGGGAAAGAATCAACGGCTTGCTGTTGCGTATGCAGGAAGCGGGTCTCATCGGGTTGTGGTACAGCAACATGACATACCCGATGTACGCGGACGAACAGCGGAGGAAAATGGCCAAGAGTGACAGGAGAATCAAATTAACCCTGGAGCATTACTCCCTCACGTTTCTCGGGCTTTCGCTCGGTTTACTTTTCTGCGCGATTGTGTTCTTGGCCGAGCTGTATTTCGCCAAACAGTGGCTCCGCAGCCAAGTCGAAGAAAAGCGCGCGAGTTTCCGCGATATCGTGAAATAAGACTTACGTTTTCACACTCTGTTACCTGTCTTTCTGCGTAGAGTACGCAGCTCGTTTCTCAATTCTTTCTCTCTCTCTCTCTCTCTCTCTCTCTCTCTCTCTCTCTCTCTCTCTCTCTCTCTCTCTCTCTCTCTCTCTCTCTCTCTCTCTCTCTCTCTTTCTCTCTCCATACGCTTGTTTACAACGGGGGCTCTCTTCGCTGGTAATTACCCACCATTCGAATCCGCTTCGCGTTTTAACGACAAAGTACTTCATATCTGATCTGAAATTGACTCGATATTATCTGTATGTGTGTGTATATTCCCGCGTGACGATGCCGGATTTAGTCGCGATCACTCGACCGCAATGATAGATCAATCAGCTGTTCCATTCCGCAGCGCTTGTGAGTTTGATTAATTAGGTATAATGGAGGGGCTATGTGTCTTGTGATATCGATCGATCCAACATCCTTCCGCGATACACAATTATTTGAGAACGATGTTGAGCACGAGTTAGCGTGAAAGTGACATTCTCGAAGAGAGAAACGAAGTTTATTTTAGGAATCTACGAAAATACGCACACGCCTCTATACGTGTCTCGAGGAAGAAGAAGAAGAAGAAGAAGAAGAAGAAGAAGAAGAAGAAGAAGAGGAGGAGGAGGAGGAGGAGGAGGAGGAGAAGAAGCTCGCAGTCGCGAGTCGTTGCTCGATTAGAATCATGGCCTCTCAAAGATATATGCCATTGGCAGCGATTCTGACGACTATATGTTTAGGTATGTGCGCGATTCACAGAATACAAAATTGTTAGTCGATACGAAGGAACTATGAGATATAAGTACAAGTGTGTATCTGACATTTTCTCATAGATATATCATCTGTCGCCGTCAACGTTGTCGCCGCTACGGTCGTGTGGGATCCGAAAACGTCTAGGCGAGTATATATTATTGCTATAACGATTTTCTTTCACTCTTCTTCTGCGATAATACTCTTTGCGCGTAAAGCCAAAGTTTCGATCTTACAGACTGAAAAGTAACGTCATTATTAGAGAGTTATTAACATTTGACGGTAGATACGACGGCAGTTACAACTTGGACAAAGGACCAGTATTTTACGAGGCGTATTATCCGGACGTTCGAGACGCTTATCAAGAAAAACGCTACTTCGACCGGAATACAGTATTGGAGACGAGCTTCCAAGTACCCTCAGATCGTTTCGCATATTCGGCTGAAAGTTTGAATCGTCCTGCCTCGAATGACGAGTCGTCGTTCATCGTGGTGGACGACAACGCGGAGAGTCTGCAACCGGAGGACAAACAACGAGGTACTATAGGACGTGGACGCAATGTTGTGCAAAATTTCCACGATCGACCCGCAATGTTTCCCAAAGATGACGACGAGAGCTCTCTGAAGACGAACATCGGGGAAATCTCCAAGCTCGTTAGAAGAGCAATTTCCCGAGATCTGGAGAACTGGAATGCACTCGAGAAATATCTCGACCGTGCCAGCAATCAGGGACAGCAGACACCTATTACTCAATCGGAGATGCGTTCTAAGGAGAGCCGCGAAAATAACGAGTTCGATTCGTCGCAGAAGCCGAGTCTCGGGCTATTACGACAATTGGAGGCGCGTAACGTGAAACTACAGCCTACTTACTTCGAGGAAGTTCGGAATGACGCGAGCGGAAGCGCGTTGAACGTCGGTGACGCGCGAGCCGCTGACGCTCCAATTGCCATTACCTCCAACTCCGACTTACCTCTGGAGAACATCTTCCAACCGCGGCCGCAAATCATCAAATATACATTCCTCAAGAAAACCAAAACGCGACACGACGGACCGAGCAAAGATACAATCGACAACACCACACCACGGAATTACGGCGACAATATCATACGCGAAGAGATCGCTAACGACAGCCATGACGGCAGGCTGGCCAAGGGAAACGTCAAAGTGACGTCTATTCAAGTGAGCGAGCTGCCACGACACAAGACCCGTCATCATCACGGTGAACTGCCCAAAAGAGATTACACCGCTCGCCACCATCGTACGGCCTCCGTCGCCTCTCCGATTGTCCGATAAAAGAAAGACAAGATAAAACGAGCCGCAGAGAGAGAGAGAGAGAGAGAGAGAGAGAGAGAGAGAGAGAGAGAGAGAGAGAGAGAGAGATTGGCGGGGGATTATATAGTTGCGTGTTAATTCACTACGACTAACTTTGTGTCGTTTTTTCACCATCTAATTCATAACAGTCATATATAGAAATCGTGTTATCTCTTTAAACTATTTATTAAATATACTATTTAATATACATGCAACAGTCATATATTCTCCATAATGCATGTGTAGCTACAATAAAATGGCTTCCCGCGACTTACGCCAAAAAGTTGTCAGTTGCGAGTCGACGTTGACGCCCAATTAAAGGTATTTTTCCCTTACATATGCGGTATTTCGTAATGCTCAGAGAGAGAGGGGGGAGAGAGGGAGGAGAGGAGGGGAGAGAGAGGGGGGAGGGAGAGAACCGCGAATTTGGTCAGTCTATCGTGTATTAGACTAACGTTTCAATCGGTGCTCGTCTATGCTGGTTGGAGAGACTCGTTATTTTATATAAATATATATACATCATGTGTCTCGTGAGTACACAATGTATCTAACGCAACTATCGATCCTAGACAACTCGAGCAACTATAAACAGTTAAATGCTTCAAACTGCATACATGACAGAGCAAGTGCGTATTAATTTGAACATTTTAGAAAACAACCTCCCCTTTACAATTCCACTTCTAATAAGAAAATAAAATGAGCTTTCATCAACAGTAGATACAAATTCCACATGTTGGATGGAATGTTTGCGTAAACCTTCTCATAGCCTTAATTCTAAGTACCGTGGGCGTTCGCGTGAGTGAAATCTAATATTACCATGATGAAAATAAAAAAAAAAAACTACATTACAATGTTCGTGTAATATTTAACACGCGAAGGTAAGTACCTCGAATATTCGATAAGTAGTAGCCTACTCTATTGGAACACAACCTTTCTTGGTGAATAATCTCAGTCAACTACATCTACATTATTATGTTTACCTCGTTCAGTTATTCAAGTATTAAGCTAATATTACACCCTAAAGATTTTCCTACATTCTCCCATTCTGACCTGTTATATCGCACGCATCATGATGTGATTAACAACCGTCGCCAATTAACGCCAATGTTAATGAAAAATAATAACAATGTCCCCGCTATTATTATTTGAATTAAGAATATATAGCAGATATGTGAACATGTGCAAATGAACTAGAGCTCATGAAGCGCTAACTTCGAGTAACGGCCAAAACAAAGTGAAAAGGCAAGACGTCAATGACGCTGTGGCTACACGCTCTCATAAGCTGACGCACATTGTTGAGAGACAAGATTGATCACGTCCAGCTGTATCCAGGTCGGCAACGAATAATCCAAGGATCCATTGAATTTCAATCCTTGATTAACTTGTTGTCCCGTCTACAAAATGTTTCTTAGTATAAATTATATACTTTTACTCGCCGCATTTATAAAATATGTAGTTTTCTTCTTTATATATGCGGATCATCGATTCTGACAGTCATATTATCACACTTGTAATCGCAATATAAATGCTTGCAATAAAAACGTTGGTGTTACAATGGGGAAATAAATATAGAATATTCTAAAATGGAGACGTATTTGAGTCACCTGTTTTACAATGTGGATGAAGATGGGCGTGTACAAAGTTGCGTAAAGTTTCGTATGTCTTTTCCAAATCGTTATTTTCTATGATAATATCAAAGTTACCTGGTGTTTCACCTAAAAGGAAGTACAAGTTATTACTACAGTACTGTACAACTAAATATATACCATAATTAAATAATATTCTTTCTATAGAATATCAATTACAAATCGCTTAAAACACACCGTATTCCATTTCAGCTTTGGCAACCGACAATCTGTGTTCCAATGATTCTTCAGTTTCAGTGTTTCTAGCCTTCAATCGTCGCTCCAACTCCACAAGAGATGGTGGTTTTACAAATACATAAAGGGGATCGAGATGAGGAGTGCGTTTAATTTGTTTTACTCCTTGTATGTCAATGTCTAACACGCATACCTTTCCTAAACTTTGCACCTCTTCGACCGCCTGTTTACTGAAATAATAATAACAGAATGTTGGATATCATTTCCTCTATATACTTTTACAATACTCATAACAATCACATCTACTTTACCTTGTCCCATATAAATTCCCACTAAATGTAGCAGTTTCAATAAATTCACCATTTTTTATTTGCTCCTGCATTTTTTCTTTATCCGTAAAGTGGTAATGAGTCCCATCTTCCTCACCAGGCCGAGGAGCCCTAGTTGTATGAGATACCGAAAATTTAAAAGTATCAGGATATTCATCAAACAGTCGCTTTATTAAAGTGCTCTTCCCACTACCGGAAGGACCGCACAATACCAATGGACGTGGCCCTTTATGAATCATATTGAGACAACCTGGAAATTAAGAAACGTTCCTTATCCTATTCTTACCGATTCTCTCTGAGATTAGATATTCTTCCAAATGATTAAATTCACATTTCTAACATACGTCATCGCAATGCTGTATTATTGAATCGAACAAATTATTCGTATGAGATGAAAACTATGAGTTTCGCATACCTATCTTTAATGTCCTAAACCACTGTGCAGACATCGCGAGTAAATCGCTGACGGTTCAACACTGCTCATTTCAAACTACTGATGACAAGAACATGATAAACATGCGATGATAAAATTTTCAGTTAAAATGCTACACGCTCTTTATATACAGTGAATAATGATGAAAAAATATTCAGCACTCAATGAGAAGTATATATCACCACCAGAATATAAAACTAAAACTCGTCACATTTATTTACATCATATTGTGTAAGGTTACCAATTATACTGACATTATCTAGTAAACATTAACAAATTTTACATTAGCAATCCGATTCTAACTATGTAATAATGAAGACAATTGAATCAATTGAATTAGTTACGCTGCGCGGCCGAGTACACGACATAGATCACACTTATAGCTACTATGCTAATTAATACTACCGAATGTATCGGAGCGTCAAACGAAAATAATATATTCGTTTCGTTACCTTTATTTTCCTAGAGATAACAAACGGTCGCAGCTCTGTAAAGCAAAATGCAGTGATATAGCACGATGAAATTTAAAAAAACTTTATGTGAATACCGAATCGGCAGATGAATGAGGTAAAAGATCGGAATTAATTACATCGATAAATATACAAATAAATATATAAATATTTACACAAAAAGTGAGAGAGAGAGAGAGAGAGAGAGAGGGAGGGAGAGGGAGGGGGGAGAGGGAGGGGGGAGAGGGAGGGGGGAGAGGGAGAGAGGGGGAGAGAGAGAGAGAGAGAGAGAGAGAGAGAGAGAGAGAGAGAGAGAGAGAGAGAGAGAGAGAGAGAGAGAGAGAGAGAGAGAGAGGATGTATTTATTAACCGAGATGGAGACACGACACACTAATGGGAATTTACACCGTATTAGTTGTGTGTCCGATATTTAACTTACTGCTGAGTCGTACTACTTGAGAAAAAGATAAGCCTGCCCTGTCATTGACTCATACAACGATATCGAATCTTTATCGAAAGCACCGATGAAATTATTAATAAAGACTGTTAGTCTTATGGGATTTAGCGTACCAGAGAAATCTCGCTGTACATTAGCGCCCTCTTAGGAATATCATGATCGGAATCTAAAACTATAAACTCGAAATAAGCATAGATGGTAACAGATATGGAGAAAAGTATAAATATGGAAAAAAGTATCAAAAGGATATCAGTACCGAAAAGCAGGCCAAATGTGTGTGTGTATTTATTTATTTGTGTTTATAAATGTATGTACGGCAAAGTGCCTATTGCACTCAATAATACTCGGGGGGTCCACTCGACTCGATAAACCGGAACCATAATTCACCGGAAACTTTTGGAATTCACTTTCACTCAACAGTCAACTCGTCAAATTACGTAAGATGGTGCAATCCTCGAAGCAAGAGAAAGAAATAAATTTACCAATTAAACGACACAGAATATCTTGTCAGAAACTATTATCTTAAAAACGTAATCGTAAAGGAGAAGGAAGAAATGATGGAAAAACTATCAGCAATTAAAAACAGATTATCGATCGTTACCGATAATGTAAATTGTCGATAGTTATCGATAGTATGATCGATAGTACTTGGTCCTTGCCCCGTCTGATAGAGGCGAAGGCGTAGTACTTCGAATTCGGTCATTTTGCCTTGCGGCTTCTCCGAGGTGGTGTATGGTTCGACGCGCTCTCTACGTTACACGTGCGCACGTGTTCTCGCCAGGTAGCAAGAGTCGTTTCCTCGAGATTAAGAGTGGAGTCACAACGATAGCTGTTGCAAGCACGGACAAGAGTTGGGAGTTTCGGAAACGTGTGACGAGAGAAAATCATGGCAGATTACGTATTAGGCAATGTAAAGGCTTCGGACGTACCACTGCCGGACGATGGGACGTCGGCCGAGCGTTTGTTCGCCTCCGGCGATGGCCTCACTTATAACGATTTCATCATCTTGCCAGGTTACATAGATTTTACAGCGGAGGAAGTCGATCTATTGTCACCTCTAACCAAGAAAATTATGCTGAAAGCCCCGCTCGTGTCCTCTCCTATGGATACCGTCACCGAGTCTGACATGGCTATTGCGATGGCTCTTTCTGGTGGTATCGGTATCATACATCACAATTGCACCCCTGAGTATCAAGCTAACGAAGTACACAAGGTAATGAAAAAGGAACTAATGGATTTGATATATATATATATATATATATATATACACTATATATACTATAATACTCAAATTGTTCTACAGGAAGAGAGAGAGAGAGGGAGGGAGGGAGGGGAGAGAGAGAGAGAGAGAGAGAATTTCTTATAAAACATATAAAACACAAAAGATATGTAAACGCTTACCTCTGTAAAATAGTCATACTTGTTTTATTTACAGGTGAAAAAGTACAAACATGGTTTTATCAGAGATCCAGTTGTTCTTGCGCCGCATCATATGGTCAACGATGTCCTGAATGTGAAGGCTGAACATGGTTTCAGCGGAGTACCTGTCACAGACACTGGGAAAGTTGGTGGTAAACTATTAGGCATTGTCACTTCCAGAGACATTGACTTTCTTGAATGCTTACAAAATTATCAACATAAAAGTCTTAGTTCAATTATGACAACTTTGGAAAATTTAATAACGGCACCAGCTGGTGTAACGTTACAAGAGGCAAACGCCATTCTGGAAAAGTCAAAGAAGGGTAAGCTTCCCATTGTGAACGAACGAGGAGAACTCGTGTCTCTGATGGCAAGAACGGACTTGAAAAAGAACCGCAACTATCCAAATGCCAGCAAAGATGAGAACAAACAACTACTGGTGGGAGCCGCTATAGGGACACGTAGCGCGGACAAGCAACGACTGCATCTACTCGAAGCTGCTGGCGTAGATGTAATAGTGCTGGATTCGTCGCAAGGTAATTCGATGTATCAGATCGAGATGATCAGGTACATCAAATCGCAGTATCCGGATCTACAAGTGATCGCGGGCAACGTCGTGACCACGATGCAAGCCAAGAATCTCATCGAAGCGGGAGCGGATGCGTTGCGCGTTGGGATGGGTTCCGGATCGATTTGCATAACGCAGGAAGTGATGGCAGTAGGACGACCGCAAGCGACAGCTGTTTACAAGGTTTCTGAATACGCTCGAAAATTCGGAATACCCGTAATAGCGGATGGTGGTATTCAATCGGTCGGACATATTATCAAGGCTCTTAGTTTAGGCGCTAGTACGGTGATGATGGGCTCTCTATTGGCCGGAACGTCCGAGGCCCCGGGCGAGTATTTCTTCAGCGACGGAGTTCGCCTAAAAAAGTACAGAGGGATGGGTTCGTTGGAGGCCATGAATAGAAAGGATGCAAAGGGCTCGGCGATGGACAGGTATTTTCATAATGAAATGGACAAGCTGAAAGTAGCTCAAGGTGTCAGTGGTTCTATAGTGGACAAAGGCTCAGTGCTGAAATTTCTACCATACCTGACGTGTGGTATCAAACACAGTTGCCAAGATATCGGCGCAAGATCGCTCTCCATCTTACGATCTATGATGTATAGCGGAGAATTAAAGTTCGAAAGAAGAACGCACTCGGCTCAACAAGAGGGCAATGTTCACAGCTTATTTTCCTACGAAAAGAGATTGTTTTAATCATGCGCACGTAAAACACGCGTCACGCGAAAAGGTACCTGCATTTAATCTAACTGTACAACAACTCTTTCACACTCGCGAGACAGATGATAAAAAATCTCATTTTATCCATCGCTTGTATACGAGACGATCTCGGCTCGCTACACGCGGAATGAATCATTTATCTCAGGATCAACTCTTTGCGAATAGACAAAAGTGACAACGGCGATCGCCGATATTTACAAAAATTTACGAGCTTCTGTAAGTAATCACGCTGTGATTACTCATTATCTGTCTGTTTCGTATGTATTTATCTATATGTGTGTATGCATGTACATATAGTGTATGTGTATATATATATATATGTATATACACATCATACGTATATGTATATGCCTTTACACGAGATACTTTTAAACTCGAAACGTGTAAATTATACATCTCAGTAAGCTATATATTAAAATCATGTAGATTAATGAGAGTTATGTATGTCATGTATATGAATTACTCGACATCTAAAGCTCAACAACTACCGACTGTTGTTGTATGACTAATTAGACAATTCTGCAGAATGGGCGTGTTATATATATCAGTATATATATATATAAAATCCAGAAGGTGTAAATACCTTTGCAAATTTGATATTAGAGTAAATATCAAGACAAGGGATTACTATTCTACATGATTTAAATGGTTTGATCCTTAACTAATCTCTGGTGAGATATAGTGTGTTAATGTTTCTACAAGTATAAATCATAGTTTTTGAATATTTTACGAATGAGAAAGAAATCAGGTTTAACTTTGATATGTTTTTATTTGCAAATACTAGACTTCTATGGACAGATGATAATATTATTCTAAGATAACGTCTCCGTTCCAAAAAATCCTGCCTGAGCGCAGTTAAGGATTAATCAACCATCTTTTAAAATGGTGGTCGTCCATTCCTGAAACAATACGCTAGTATTTTTAGTAGTTTGACATAACTTATCGAGCCATATTTTTGTAAAATTTGTTCAAATGTGTTCAGTGTTTTTTTTTTTTTTTTTTTTTTTTTTTTTTTCTTTCCCCTTCTCCTTTCCCCCCAATGTAGTCTTACACTAGACATCACGATGTTCTTTTCAAATAGTATTAAGCTGATATAAATATATATTGATTTTATATGTGCCCCCCTCTCGCCCCTCCCCCGATATTGTTACGTAGCTAATACATTTTGCACAGTATTGTTACATAATAAACTATATCCTCCCCCTCGAATAAAAATCAAGTGGATGTTGAAACATTTGTTTTTCCTTTTTCCTTGTGTACAATGATTTTGTATTTGTTCAGTTTTCCAATTTCCAAATGTATTTTGGAGCGAAGTTACACATATTTTTTGTTTTTTAATTCTACAGGCGGAATTACGTCACGAACATCTGGAATATTCCGGAATCTTCAAGAACTTGGTAGAATCTCCGTCGTTGGCCGACGCTACAACGTCGCCGTCGCACGGCGCGGTGCGCCTCGCGCCGAGCGACGCTGCCGCGCGGCCTCATTAGCTTTGCTACCAGCCGCGCGACAGCGTTGCGACCATGGGACCATCATTTTCGTACCATCCTACCATACATGGTCCATGGGACCATCATTTTTGTACCATCCTACCATGCATGGTCCATGGTCCAAGCTAATCCTTCTCAGCTTTGCCACCTCGGCGCGAGGCGCACCGCGCACGCCGCCGCGCGACGGCGACGGCTGCCGCGCGGCTGGTAGCAAAGCTAATGAGGCCGCGGAACAGTGGCGCCTGCCGCAAGTGCCAGAGGCGACCGAGCCGATTGTCTTGTATGTTATGCTTTAGCGAATATTCGTTTCAGGCATTTTCGAGCCGTTTTCGGTGTCTTCGGTTGTCGGACAGTCTGTCAAATAACCTGAAAAAATACGATAGACTCGAAACATTTTGATTGGAAACGCGGCAAAAATCTGAACGCTATGATTGGTAGGCTACAAGACAATAGACACACACAGAATTCCAACTCGTCGGAAATTTTGTCGCTGTTGCCTGTTCCGTGTTTCATTCTGGGTGCGTTCCGTTTCACGCATATGCGCGCATTTTTTATAGTATACGTGACATAAATAATATAGATAAATGCGCGCATATGCGTGAAACGGAACGTCACCCTCTGCATTGGCATTTGGCATATGCATTCCCTGGTGTCAGAATTTTCTGTTTCGATTGATATGCTATCGCTATCGTTATTGGCTAGAGCCAATAATAGATTATTCTTGTAACAGTCGATTGTGATTGATCTATTTTTATTCTTACTGCCTGTTGCCTGGCATTGTGTTTAGGGCTTAACGCTATCGCTATCGCCTAGCATTGTGTTTTGGGCTTTAGCCTCGCTCGCGTCGCTGAGCGAGAACGAGAGCGAGAAAGAGGGAATGATATTCTCGCTCGCGTCGCTGAGCGAATACGAGAGCGAGAAAGAGGGAATGATATCTCTTGGTCTGTTCCTTTTAGCTGCACTACCGAACTGGTGCAATAAGTTAAAGTGAGAAATAATATAGTTGTCTCATTCTAACTTATTGCAGCATAGTTCCGCAGTGCAGCTGAAAAGAACAGACCAATTATCTCGTCGGTGCTGATGCTCTTTGGTCTGTTCTTTGTAGCTGCACTGCTGAACCAGTGCAATAAGCTGGAGTGAGAATACCTAGATTTGTCCTAAGCCAGCGGCACACGGTGCTTGTTTTCGTGCTGGATTGCTTGCTGAATACTGTGCTTTGATTGGTGCGTTTCCATCCATCTTCGAAAATGTACCAATCAGAACGCAGTATTTTCATCCAGCAAGCAATCCAGCACGAAAACAAGCATCGTGTGCCGCTGGCTTAACTTATTGCACCAGTTCAACAGTGCAGCCACAAAGAGCAGACCGCTTATACACGCAACCTAACTAACCTTAATCGACTTTCGCGAGGAGAGATATTATGTGCATTTGATGTGAAACAGAGTCAACACAGAACGAGTGTTGTAGTAACACGTAAGCAGTTTTATTTTCATTGTGATCGTTCGAAAGCGGGAGCTCACAGCTCGTCACATCTGCTTTCGCTTTGTCCATAACCTCTCTCATCGTACGTATATTTCATTTCAGAGGTATTCTGCGGCACGCGGTATTTAAAAAGTAATTAAAGTACGTCCGAACGAATCAGTCTTACACATGATAAACATGTCCTCTTTATGCGACATGGATATCGAAGATTTCGGAGATTTTGTCACATCGTTGGATCTAGTTCCCAAGGTGAAGAAGCACTCGAAGAATGTCAGGATACGAGGGGTAACAAGAAAGCAAGAATCTCAGGAAGCGCCGCAACCGTCCCTCTTGTCGAGTATAATACCCGGCACGCAGACAGTATATGTAAAGACTTGGGGTTGTACCCACAATAGTTCGGATGCTGAGTACATGGCTGGTCAACTTGCAGCCCAGGGTTACAATCTGATAGACGACAAGCTCAAAGCAGATCTGTGGCTCCTGAATTCGTGCACGGTCAAAAATCCGGCGGAGGATCAGTTCAGAAACGAGATTGAGAATGGGAGAAAAGCGGGCAAACACATCGTGGTCGCGGGGTATTTATAGGTTACTCTGTTGATGTATTTACGAATGCGCGCATGCTTGTATCACTTATATTAGGATGACGCGAGAGCCATTCGTAAGCAAGCTCTAGCTTCGTATTGTCAGCGTCGTGTTAATTTGCAGTGGCTTCTAGTATTATCTAGTGGAGAGCGTCTGGAGATGAATGAGAATGTCGTTTGTTTCTTGCAGATGTGTACCGCAAGGTGCACCAAAGTCACCTTTCCTCAAGGGATTGAGCATAATAGGTGTGCAACAAATCGACCGAGTGGTGGAAGTCGTAGAGGAGACACTGAAGGGCCACACGGTGAGGTTTCTGCGGACGAAAAAGAACTCCACAGGTAGAAAGATCGGCGGCTCTACGCTAAATCTGCCCAAGATACGAAAGAATCCGCGAATTGAGATCATAGCTATTAGCACAGGATGTCTGAATCAATGCACCTACTGTAAAACGAAACATGCGCGAGGCCAATTGGGTAGTTACCCGCCCGATGAGATCGTTGCGCGAGCGTTGCAAGCGTTCGAGGAAGGTGTTTGCGAGTTGTGGATCACGTCGGAGGATACTGGTGCTTACGGTAGAGATATCGGTACCAATTTACCGGAGCTACTGTGGAAGCTGGTCGACGTGATCCCCGAGAGTTGCATGATGCGCATCGGCATGACCAATCCGCCGTACATTTTAGAACACCTCGATGAGATCGCCAAGATTCTGAGACATCCTAAGGTTTACAGCTTTCTGCACATCCCGGTGCAGTCTGGCAGCGATCAGGTGTTGGCGGACATGAAGCGCGAGTACACACGCGCCGATTTCGAGCACGTGGTGAATTACCTGAGAGAGCGAGTGCCAGACCTGACGATCGCCACGGACATCATTTGCGGTTTCCCCAGTGAAACGGAGGAGAATTTCGAAGAGACACTGACGCTTTGCCGGAAGTACAAGTTTCCGAGTCTCTTCATCAATCAGTTCTTTCCTCGGCCTGGCACACCCGCCGCTAGGATGCCGAGGATACCCACGCAGCAAGTGAAGGCAAGGACGAAGAAGCTGACGGAATTGTTTTATTCTTACGAGCCGTATGAAAATCAAGTTGGAAAGCTGTGTTGTGTGCTGGTGACGGAAGTGGCGCACGACAAACTGCATTACGTAGGCCACAACAAATTCTACGGGCAGGTGTTGCTCCCTAAAGAGGAGGAATATATGGGAATGATGATTTTAGTGAGAATCACCGAGGCAACCAAATTCTCGATGAAGGCGGAATATGTTGAAGGTTACTCCCCAAGATCTAGGCTTCCTCCGACGTCTCCACCGCCACGAGGAATCATTTCTGGATTACCGAGCGAGACGAAACCGCCAAAATACATGACAGCGACACTTGCAGTGATCTTTCTCGCCGTGATACTTAGAGTGCTATGGAATTTCCTGCATTATTGCAACATTTTCTGATTAGATAGTTTTTATAAACGATATATTACGCATCTCAATCATCATCAATTATGAAAATTGTGTAAAATAGATTTTTTATAACGTATATGATCTTGTTATTTATTTAATGTAAACATACGAGAGTCTTGACTCGTTGACTTGGAATGAAATAAAAGATGCAAACACGTGAAAGAAATGTTATTATACTTAATTGACAATAAGGAACGTATCCCGAACGGGCTTACAATGTTTGATTATCTTAACGCAGATGCGATACACCTCTCTCTCTCTCTCTCTCTCTCTCTCTCTCTCTCCCCCCCTCTCTCTCTCTCTCTCTCTCTCTCTCTCGTAGACGCTTGCGTATTTTACAATTGGTCTAACGCGTGAAATTTTTCAAATTGTGAAACAATATGTAATCGGGAGTATTGAGCATTTTCGCACTTTTAATCTATTCTAGAAACCGAGTACGCTACAAATTCCTTATGTTCTATGTATTAAAATACGTTTGTTTTCTTATAAAAATATCAAGATTTATTTAACTTATTGTATATATTCATCGCGCAATTTATTTGGTATCACCTTCTCATTGCTAAAGATTTCTTCTCTGCCCATTTTTTTCTTTTTTCTTGTCCTTTAGACAGAGCTTAAATCAACAAAGTGTACTGGGTTCCTGCCAGAGTATCTCCTGAGTATTAAAAAGTAAAGGTCTACGGATAAAATTTTTTTAAATACCATTACAATTGCAATTGCTTATGTGAGACGACGAATCGCTGAGACAAAAAAGAAAGAAAAAAAAAAAATCTCTAAATTCTTCCACGTTTCATTCGTTTACTGTAACTCCATCGTTACTTAATTTCTTCATTAAAATGTAACACAACTATTTAATAACGCAAGCAAATTGAAAAATTGTATAAATTCAATGCGCAATATAAATACATGTGTATGTGTATTAAGTTACGAAATCACATGCACACGGGAATACGCAATTGGAATTAATTCCAATTAAAATATCAAACAACTATTTTAGTTTTGACAATAGCTAAAACAGTCGATGCAAATAATTTCAGATCGTTACATTTGTAAGATGATTTCCCTTCTTTTCACATTCGTATCGTTTTGTACTCAATAATTGTTTCGTCGAGCGTTAAAAAATTTCTCTTTTGTGAACGCTATTTGTTTCATTTGCTATTGTTTGTAAAAGTAATTTTATCATGATAATGCGTCGACCTGCAAGGATCATGGAATAATTCGACAAACATGATAACGTTAAAACATTGCGTATATGTGAGATATCGAATCTCAAAATTTTGCGCGACACTGTGAACATAAAAACGAAAAAAAATATATATATATATTATTATTATTATTATTATCACGCTCGATTATTTACATGCAGTCTTTATTCTCGCTCTCTCGCATATAACGCTAAAGAGGCAACATTAAAAAATGAGACATGAGCGTTTTTTTGGAGTACGAACGCCCAGAGAGAGAGAGAGAGAAAGAGAGAGAGAGAGAAAGAGAGAGAGAGAGAGAGAGAGAGAGAGAGAGAGAGAGAGAGAGAGAGAGAGAGAGAGAGAGAGAAATAAAAAATACACAAATAAAACGCAAACAAAATATGCTATCCCGTCGAGGGTTTTGCACGGGGGACGAAAGACATCGAAGAAATGTACACTCGATGATCCCTTTCACTCCCTTCAACTGTGTCAAAAGTTTTAAAAGTATAATATGGCAAATGCGTTATGGCGCGAATTAATCTCATGGCACAAACGTGTCGCATTCTTTGTATCGGCTATTGACGTCAGTTATTAGTTAGTACGAAGACGAAACGAAGATGACATCTCTTTTGTCGAACGAGTTTAGTGTCCAACAATGACAGGACGATTGCCTTGGCGATTAAAACAGTTGCAATTGCTACACTGCATCTGCTGCCCTTCATTGTTCTCGACGTCATTCTTGCTTGCCACTCTGACACTGCATTCGTTTCGTCTCCTTATTGCGCGCCGCCTCTAGCGCTACGTAATCCTCAATATTTCCATCGAGGGAGCGATTCTAATCGAACTACACGGGTGCACGCAAATACGGAATTAAATAAAATCTGATAAAGTCGCCAAGGATCCGCAAAGATTCTAGCGCACCTCGCGCGAACAGAGAATGACAATTGTCTCTGCGGTTCGCGGAGGCGCGCTTGGCCACATCCTGGTCGCCCCAATGTTCGTTCTGTTCACAGCAGTTAATGTTTTACGAGGCGATTCCCGCGAGGGCGTGCGGGAATCGCGACGGAACTGCGACGGGGTCGGTCGTCTCTTCGGCTTCATTAAGGAACCGAGCGCCCGGTAAAAAGCGGAATATCCGGGCGGTGCGCAAAGTGTTTCGCCGATCCCTTGGCGGATTTTACGACCGCGGCAGCAGCCTTTATGGGGTTTCTCATTTCTTTCTTCTCTCTTATATTCTTTCTCTACCTCCTCCTTCTCTCTCGTGCCGCTTCTTCCTTCTTCCCTCCTCAGTGTTCATTGCAGGGTACGCTTTTGCGCCGTTGATCTCTCGTTCTCTCCCACTCATCGTCAAGTTTACTACAAAGACCATCGAAAGGAGGAGGAGGAGGAGGATTTGAACATTCGGGTTGCACCGTCGCCGTCGTTCGGGAGATTTAAGCGATGCTTAAATACTACATCATAAGCCCTAGGTGCCGATGGATTTGTGCAAATTAGGGCGTTTGCCGATTTTACGGCGCTTAAAAATTCACCAATTAGAATTTACACAGCTACTAACTATGCGACCTGAATCGCATTTATGCCACTCTGCGTGAGTAGTGACAGGCCTATATACACCATCTGAAGACACCATCTGTTGTAAAGGCACTTGAAGGCATTAAGGCACAACGTATGCGTCGCGATCGGCACGAGGCGCAACCGAATCCACTTGAACGAAATTACTAAATTATAACGCGACATGAATATTACTCTCAATTACTTATTAAATTACGTTTGATTGTAACTCGCGGCTCGTACTTTTGATTTCGTCCATGTTTTACGTAAGCGCGCGCGCGCGCGCGCTCACATACTCACATACACGCATACACGCATACACACCCACCCAAACATACACACACATGTACATCTCCGCTAATTTATAATTTACATCCTCTTGTTCGATGGAGTTGATGCCACTGTAGCTAGACTAGTTCTTCTATCCCACGACGACGAATCAACGTGTGTGAACCACGTAGAGTGTCGCGCGAGGTCGCAAATTTCCTACAGCCTCCGCAAGTTCCGCTTACTCTGCCTCGAGCCGACAATCAGACGTTTGTTACGTTTCGTCGGGGTGGCCAGCAGGGGCGTCATGCACGGGCCTATATGCGGTCTCGACGAACAGGAGATGCAGAATTCGATGGAGCAGCCTTGCCTCGTGCAGGTCCCCATGTTCTTCTCGCTGTCCACGTGGGAAGGAAACGTGCATTTCGGGCATGGTAGCAAGTATTCACCGTGTGCGAGCGTGCGACTAGCCTGGAATAAAGGGAATAAAGGAATGTAACGACAAGAAACAAATACTAGCGCCGATGGTATCATGTAGTATACTTTGTGTAAAAAGTATCAACGCACGAAAAAGTAGCGCTTTTGGCAGTTTCATCTTTTATTTCTCAATGTTTACTTTATATCAATAATTTTCCGCTAAGTATCTAAAACGTGCCGCCCTTGAAAAACAACCCCGAGTAGTAGGGGTCTAGTCGAATCGGGGAAGGAATGCCGACGTAGTTCCCCTGACTCCCTCACTCCAGCCCGGCTGGCTAGGCGGTAGGTAACCCCGGTGGAGTTTTAGCCGGTAAGAATCCGGGCATAACCCCCCGCCCCCGGGGTATCCATTTCCCCACCGTTAACCAAAAAAGAAAAAAAAGGGGTGTAGTCGATGCAAGTGCGAAAATTTGTCTCGCGATATTCTTTCCGATATAGTATAAATGATCGTAATATCGATAAGAATAAGAAATTATTTGATAATAATAATTTGTAAATTGGCGATTAGTCTAATCGTGGATAAAGAATGAAGTTGGTAAAATTGCAGACTCTCGGGAATATTAATCTACTGAGCAAAGAGCAAGAACGTCGTTGATCAACGATCGATAAAGCAGGGACCAACTGCGACAGACGAGACGTGACATTTGAATTCGAGCTGCGAATTATCTTTTGTGCGCGAGTTTACAAATGTTGAACACGACGGTATGTTGAAACTCATTTCAAATTTGAGAGATCCATCATCTCACACATCTCCAAGTATATAAACTTTTGATTAACCGAGCAGTGTGTCGCGGCGACACGGTCTTAGATCATGGGGTATCGTCGTATAATTTGCTCGGTGTGAATTTTGTTAATGAGACAGAGGACGGAAGTACTATGAGAAAGTACGCCTTTTACTTACGCGTCCTTTGCGAAGGAAAAGATAAAAACAACGGACGACCGTGGACGAATCTGTGTGCGTGCACTTGCTCGTCCACGAATGATTTATCGCAAGTTAACGCAAGGTTGCGAAAGGTGCGACGAACCTCTATGCGCGCAGTCCTGATCCCCACCGTCCTCAGACATCCTCCGGAAATGTGACTTTTAAATGAGATGTAAAGATGGGAATGGGTAACAAGTTTGGAGAGGAAAAATTATATCCCGCGCGATTTTCAAACTCGACGCTGATGACGCGAATCAAGAAAGATGTTTCCCTCAAAATGGATCCGCAATAACACAACATTAATTTATTATACAAAAAGAGAAAGAAACTCGAGAGATTTTTCCTACGTCTGTAATATAAATCTTAAATATATAGTTACATATATATTAGCGTTGATTGAAAGATATTCGTAATTAGATACCGTAAATAATTATAGTCATCGCTGCTGCTAAAGCGTAAATACGCGTGACGGGGGCACGCATAATAAAGAACGTACAGGCTACATTGGAGTATAAAGTTAGCAAAGTCCGGCGGTAGTCGATACATCTGAACACCGCCTTTCTCAGAACCTTGATAAGCACAGGCCTCCTATCGCGTATCTTTCACACTGGCACGTAGCTTTGCACGTAGGCAGTAGAGAGATCACGAGAGAAATGCGAGGAGTGCGGGGGGAGGGGGGAGGGGGGGGCTCTTGCCGCAGTCCGGTCCACAGCGGTGTCAAAAGTATTTCTCGGCGATTAGTGATTTTTGGTTAGAAAAGAGTTTAGCGGAATAAACAACGAGCAGCAATAAAGATAATTAAATAAGGATAGAGGATATTTTCAATGTAATATACATTAACCGGGAGAAACATCTCAATTGAGGGAAGTGGCTGTGCTGCCAAGAACACTAATGCGAATTAATCGTCATAGAGAGAAGAAGAGTTTATTATCGTTGATCCGATGCGACTCTCGCGTTTCATCTTGCGATCTCACGTGACACGCGTGAGAAAATCTTTGTGAATGCGGCGGCGAAGAAGACAACGAGAGATGTGTGTGAATCTTGACGCACATTCTGTCGAGTGTATTATTATTATTATTATTATTGATGTGCACACGCGCACGCGTACGTGTTTTACCTTTTACAATACCACTGGCAAAGCCAGCCGAGAAATTCACGGCGCTACCGTCGTAATGTTAATTCGCAGATTCGATCTTTACTCCTTCCCCTCCCATAAACGCGTATGGATATTAGGTATGCGTAGGTGGTACTCTTGTACGCGCAGAATAGCGTATACGCGTTAACGAGATATGTATAATCTGCGTTGACGCATTTAGTTTAGCGGTAGCGAAATGGTTGGACAAAGAGGCAAGTGTTGGCGGCAGCGTTGTTAAAGTGGGCATCGAGAGCGCAACAATGTGGTAGCCGAGATTCAAGGGACAAGGCGCGTATGAATGCTCCGAGAAAATTCGACGCTACAAAGGAAACCCGATGGCGCTGGCTGTGGCTGGCTCACTTGACTGCCGAGTGAGATGAGGCTTACGGTATAATTATGACTATTCTCAACATTAATCGCTCGCGCATTCACGTCAATGACGACATCAATGACGAACGAATGAATATTGGCCACTTGATTGTACGTATCGTAACGGGAAAGGAAGAAGGGAAAGAAATTGTAGAACAGAATGTGCTACACGGCGGATTGTTGCTCGCGATCATCAGATCTCATTTAGAGAGATTGAGAGATTCGGAAAACGCTCGGTTGCGACAAATTTTCGAAGGAACGGAATTTCAAGACGTAATAAACGAAAGGGAGAATATATTCTTCCCCCTCCCCTCCCCTCCCCTCCCCCCGCTAGTTTTCCTCTTCCTTATAAGCAAAAGTATGGCGGTCGTTGAGAAACGGTTGGGATCCTAAGTATACAATGTAGAAACTAGCCCGAGCGGCTCGAGGCAATCCCTACGAAGGTTTTTCCAAGAATTATCACCGATACACCAACGTTGTGACTCTAGGAGATTCCTACGCATAGCGGCCATTACTTTTTAATATTAATGCGGCCTACTGATGTTTTAAATTCCAGACGAAGGCGCGATCGAAAAAACTGTAGAAATGCGGGACAGGAAGTTGATTGTCAATTGTAGCATACTGTCTGAAGAAAGAACGTGCTTTTTCAAGTTGCAATTCAAATTCGTTCCAAAGACTCGGTCGGAGTCGATAATTTCATGACCAGTAATGTCTCGTCACATATACTTGATCTTTCAACGATAAAGTAGCATCAAGAAAAATAATTTAAAAATGACATATTTTTTTCACGTATATCGTATATTAATGGTCCTGTCGAGATATCATCATTTCGGATTTCGGATATTCGTTATTTCACACAAGAGCCGCCTTGTAAATAGCCATGAACTAATCTCCGGAGCACACTCACGGCCCTAGCAACTTAATGAGGAAATGTAGAAACGGCTAGGGGCTCACACAGGCGTCCCAACGGGAGTGCCACAATGTAGCAGATGACCCGGCCGACTACTCCGTATCTCCCGCGTAAAGGGTTCATCGATCCCCACAAAGTGGACTCGTCTCTGGCTTTCGTAACGACTACCACCAAATAATCTTTTGGAGTCTTAGTGACACGAGAAGAAAAATTCCCATCGACCGTGTAACGCGGATTGATAGTGGGCTCTGTATCGTCTGATACACTCTGAAAACTCGCTTGATAAAATTTACTCGGAAGGTTGGAACTTGATGGAAATCGAAAGTTTGTAAACTTGAGACAATTCAGATAAATATATAAGCCAGAAATGCTTTCTCTCTCTCTCTCTCTCTCTCTCTCTCTCTCTCTCTCTCTCTCTCTCATCTAAGACGAAAGATCCAGTTTTGTTATCGTTGCAAATTTGTATGTAGCCTTTGTACGTAATTGGATATAATATAATATACACACAAAACAGTGCGGCGATCGCAACATTCGTCGTGATAAAGGTTGAAAAATTGTTATCGCTACGACGTAAATGTAGCATGAAGAGAGCATACATCGAGAGGGAAAAAAGTGAGCGGTTGGCACTTTATAGTGGAACAGTCCATATAGGCATATATTGCATCGTTGCAACAAAGTGTCGCGCGCGCGCGCGATGTCAGGGTGGTGACAAAGTAGCCTTTCATATCCCTCCGTTACCCAGACGACCGGATATAGGACCTCCTCGGAAACACGTAGAAGTTGATAACGGTCCATGCGTCGGCATAATGTTGATACTGGATAGATGTCGCCTCCCATACAAAGAAATGCCACACAAAGAAATGTTTACTCGAAAGTCGACCCAACTATGGCGCGGAGCGCCTGCTTTTAATTCACATTGTTCCAATAGTAGCTGTTACAAGTACGACCACGTTTCCACGTTCGTGCAACCAAAGTTCCAAGGGATAACAGTCGATAAACATACAGACGAAATACATTCATATGACATTTTACTACATTTTAATTACTCGTCTATATTAAAAATTAGTTACTCGGTACGCAACATTGTGAGAAGACTGACACGCGATGTAACAAGTAGCACGCGCGGTCGTAATTGTATGTATTAATGTAATGTTATACTAGAGACAATCTTCCCCATCCGAGCCCTTGTCACCTTGCGATGAGAGCTTCTCCTTCCTCGGAATGGATCGGTACACGCATATTGCATACCGTTGCTAATTTAGCGTACTGATTTTGCAACAGCGTGCTGTGTGCGCGAACGCGATAATCAATTAATGTAGGCAACGATATAAGCGGGAGGAGCCATTAAAACCGCATAGCGCATTAGCGCTCCGTTACTTTTCGCGTGACGTCTGAAATCGTCTAGGTAACCACAAGCAGTCTAAAAAAAACTCACTTGGAAAAAAGGTCACTTGGGTGATTAATGGCAGTGATTTGTAATTTTTTTTGTCTCACACAACATAAAAGACGCTTTTTCCTTTTCTTTCTTTTCTTTTTTTTTTTGTTTTAAGCTCGGCTACTTCTTTCTTCTTTACTCGATTTATCACGCAAGTAACGTTTGTTAATCCTTCAAGTCGTTCCTGATTGAGGACGCGATAAGACGCGATCGCTGCAAAATTGATATCAGACGCGACGCAAACGTAGATACTTCTTTTTTATCACGTCAGTTTAAGTGAAAATGATCGAGATATGATTAATATGTCACGTCCAAAGTTTACGTGCAATATCTTAGGAGTCGACGACGATTGTGATGCTAATGAATTTCGTGATTCAACGAGACAGCGCGATAAAAAATTATTATTGATCAAACGAAAAGGATGGGGATCGAAGGGAGAAGCAAGACGACGACTCTAAAACCGGACGGCTACTTTTAAATGTGTAAAGAATCCGTGCGGAGGAACGAAAGTTTGAAAGTGTCTTTAGAAAATGACAAATGCCAGTGGCTGTTGCAATATTAATGTCAACGAAGCAGCCGAACTTGAAAGGAGATAAATTGGTCTACAAGGGTTCTAATCTAACCCGAGAGCTAATTAATATCCTTCCGGAGAATTTGTTTGGCGAAAAATCCGGGCAAACAATTTGCCCGGATTCCGACTCTAATCTCGTTCGAGCGAGCCGCGTAAACGGGTGTCTTGACAAATTCGGCCCATTTATCCGCGTCCTTTCGCCCATCCGATCGAATTAAGGTGTGGCTGTAATTTGATATTTCCATTAAGTTTACTACGTATTGAATTACGGCGACTCCGATTCTCCGCCGAATTATCGCTCGGCCGACTAGATCTTTTCAAAGTACATCGCCGGTTACCCCCTGGATTCGTTCACACTCCAACGAATCTGGGAATCATTTCGTTCCCGGTCTTCTCGTTTCGAAAATTTTAATAGATTTCGACATACAACACACACGCATCGCGTCCTACACTTTCCTCCAAGTTTCGCAAGAATAAAGAGTGGCAGTATATACGTGTAATAAAAAGAAGCAGACACGGTGTTTATAGTTATGAAAACGAGTGACCGAACTCTCGACAATCGAAATTGATGAGACAGCTATATGACATTGCGATGTCAAATGCAAATATTCGCACAAATCCGTTGGACCGATCCGTTGGAACGATGTTAAAACGATGACCATTGTAAAATTAATAATAATAAGACGACGATAATGAAGAGTATACGCTCGTGTGAGAGCCGTGGGACCCGCAACTTGTTGCGAGAATGTTTGCGCAAGGCGTAAAAGGGGTATACGGAGGATACGCGCGGCCACCATTGGGTAAGACACGCAAGCCTTTTTTCCCCGCAAGTGAACCATGCGCCGCATTCTTCTCTCGCTTCTCTCCGGACGCAAGATCTCGCACGCGGCTCTCTCTCCTCTGCGTTCGGTTCCCGCGTACAAGCGCGATTCTCCTCTCGACAACGCGATCATTACTCTCGGGACAAAGGGAGCCATGTGCGGCGTTACGAGCCATTGCGCGCAAAAATTGCCAATAGAGCGACGGGACGGGACGGGACGGTGCAGGTGCAGGTGCTGCTGCCTTGGCCTTGTGCGACCTTACCGTGTCTCTTTGTGACTCTCCGATTGTTCGAGATCGCGTCGCCGAAGACCCGGATTGGAGACGACCTCGAAGGCCGCTCCGTTCCGCTCCGGAGGACGACTCGCGAAAATGATTCATTGACGTATGCGGCCTATTTCCCAGCGAATTCGTATTTCGTCGCCTGTGTTCTTCGTCGGAACACAGGTTCATCATCAGACACAATCAGACACAATCAGGCGATGCACCGGAGAAAAGCTCGGATGAGAACAGATTCCCGAAGAATTCATTTCGCCAGACTCTCCATCGACGAAATCGATGGCACTTCGGTCGCTTCGGATTCCTGCTTCCTGCTATTTGTGATAGAGACATTTGTGAACTTGTCATTCTGCTCTGAGAAAATTCAGGAAGGACGAGTCTCTCTCGATACTACGAGAGACACACACACACACACACACACACACAGTTGCTTTGTCGGGGACAAAGCAATAGCTGACAATTTCACACACGTGCACGTTTAAGTACTTATGTATGCAGTACCCTGAAGTTACACGGAAGCCTTGGAGAATTTCATTATCCGAGAGAGCATACAACACACACACCCGTCTGTCTCACACTTGGGTTGGTATTTCGTATAATATATTTATCTCGAATAAAATGACACGCGTTTACCTTTTACTTTCAAGCGAATGAAACGTAAAGCGAGCTTCGATCGCCTTTCCAATAATACGCACCGCTGGCGCGCAGTATATTTTTCTTTTCCTGCGCAAGAGAGTCCTGCTTGTTGCTTACTTTGGCCTCAACTTCGGCGGAGGGCCAAAGTGAAATTATTCGACAAGGCGAGGGTTTCGTGGGGCGGTGTCGGCCGGACGCGGCGCAGCATCACTCTTCGTGAAACTTCAGGTTCGCGCGCGCAGATAGGATAGGAGGGATACTCCCGAGAGCAATCTCGCATACAAACGCGGGTCTGCGTGTACACACGCGAGGAGCGGGGTCGTTTGGTTTTGAAATGGGCCAGAGGCCCGCCGGCAACGCACGTCAGATGTATCATTATCTCGGCCTCACTCTGTTGCTATGCAATTAGAGTCCGTTAATCGGGATCCCCACCATGAGAAGCTGAGCGCGCCTTTCGTGACGCCAATCCGCGAAGCGGAAGAGGGAGAGTGGTGTATCCCCGTAAACCCCGAAGGAGGGGGAGTATCGACGCGTTGTCGAGGAAGAGAAGGAGAGAGGAAGCTATACGCGCGCGGACGACTACGACGCGCGACGGAGAGACTAAAATGACCGCGAAAAGAAGACGAGGATAGAAGACGAGGGTGAACGAGGATGCAAGGGTGCAAGTGTTAGACGAGGAGAGTGCCACGAGGGAGAGACAGTGGAGGAAGGGAGAGTGAGAGCTTGGTGGGAAATCCCTGCCTCCAGCGCCCAGACGAAGACGGCAACAACAACAATAACAACGACGGCACGTGGACGTGGGCAGAGACTCTACGATCCTTTCTTCGCAGCTCGCAACACGTCGGAAGCTTTCGCCCTCTCGCATTTTCCTTTCGGCCGCTTGTCTCTTTTCTTGTTTTCTCTCTCTCTCTCTCTCTCTCTCTCTCTCTCTCTCTCTCTCTCTCTCTCTCTCTCTCTCTCTCTCTCGCCCGCTGACGAACTTCATTTTTCGCACACTAGAATTCCATTTTGACGAAAGGATTTCTTTTTTCCATGGTTTGTAGATGGCAAAACCATGGTTTTTTTGCATTGCTCGAAACACCACGTTCAGCCGCTTTCACATTTTTTGCTGTAATTAGCGTACGATCGAAATCTGCCAAAATGATGACTCGAAAAAAAGTCGCGTGTTTCTCTCGTCTCGAGAAATCGTATCTTTCAAATAATTACAATCATCTCCGATGTAATTTTTCACTCGCACGTATTTTTCACGACACATCGCTATCTCGTATAATCTTCTAAATCCCGCGATGTGTTTCTGTCGTCGCACCTCACCAGTGCAAGGACGAGACACGAAGGCGATTGCCGATCGCATGTGGCTCCTTCCTCGACGACGTTCATTATGATTTGCTCGACCTTGAAGAATACTGCGCGCGCAGCATCCTGGCCGTCGACCACAGGCACAGGGGCGCTTGCTTTCGTTCATTCAGTTCATGCGATTCTTTGTTGTTTTTTTTTTCCGGTACTGCATACATTTTCTTATTGCAACCCCCGATCTGTGTATCTCTCTCTCTCTCTCTCTCTCTCTCTCTCTCTCTCTCTCTCTCTCTCTGCGAGATTTCCCAATTTTTATTTTTTTTATCGCTTAATTTTCGTCTTGCGAAACGAGGAAAACATATGCACGCTGTTTCGATGCAAAATAATTCTACTTTAGCAATCCCGTGAAAGTATAATCGCGGACGATTTATTTTAAGCGATTACACACCTCGGGCACGATAGATCGGCGATCGATCGATCCATGCTGTATGCCACACATCGCAACGACATTAATGACTAATCACCGAATTTCTGGGTGCAGCGTCATTCTTGTTTCCTGGAAGCGTAGGCTGATCTGGACTATGACTTCCCATTCAGCGCCTTGTTGAATCTTTGTTGGATTATTTTCAGAGAGCCGCCGATTCCTCACGTCACTCCCCAAAAACTAGTGAGACTTTGTTAAGCGTGTCTGTACACACACTTTCAAGTGACGCACGCGAGGAACGTGCGTTTCGAAAGCTCTTAATTATCGTCGCGCGATATAATCTGTGAGTGTCCTTTGGTACGAATTGCAAAGTACAATTATGACATTTCGCACTTTAAGCTTTTAATATTTGCTAAACGAGCATTTCTGTCTGTTTGACATTTAAGACGCGTGTGACGACGTGAGCAGAGATGTGGAATATTTGCAATCGATAAAAACAACGTGGACGGAGAATCTGGAGAAAATCTCCCGTCTCGCGCGAGTCTTCAGCCGTGCTTTAATCACTTTAATTAAGTTAATTTTATTCGACGATTTTCGACGTCGAAACAATTGTTCTCATCGAGCTAAAATTCTCTGCTACAAAAATAAGCATCCGACGGAAGGATCCGAGAAAGAAAAGGAAATATTTCATAAGGTGTAGAATAATATTATAATTGCGAACATTTTCTCAATAGTCTTTCAGACAAACGCGAGATAGATCATCCCCCTCCCTCCCCCGTAGAGAAAAAACTGTATCCAACATGTTGTTCATCCGTGGCTTTTTCTCGCGGCCTCTTCGTTTACCCTTATTAAACGCGAGATCCAGTTCTTTCTTTCTCCCGTTCCACCATTGATAATCGAAACTTCGTGGTAGCGCGGCGCGTCTCTCATTGAAGATATAGGATATCTCGGCGATGACGAGGTTCCGACCAAGGACACGAGTGGTGCGCGCGTCTCGTCCTGCGCAAAGTGCGCAGCGAATTTCTTGCCCCTCGCCCACCATCTCCCGCCGCATCTAGTCATTCATCGACACCACTTCCATCTGGCGACCAAGAATTTCGTGGCCGCGGGCCACGCGCCTCTATTACACATACATTATTCAACGCAATCGCCAAAAATTCTCGTTGCGAATTCAGCACGATGCACCGTAACCGGGTAGCAACAGGGACCCGGCAACAGGACCTGTCTCCGTGTTCTCGTCCCCTCTCCGCGGCTACCAGTCACCGCGCGAGTCGTTTTCTCCGGCCACGATCGCGTCTCTCCTCTGCGTCTCTCTCCCACCGCGCGTTGTCGTCGCACCCGCGAGTGAACGGCGACGATGACGTTTCGTCGCTTTCTCGTTAACGAGAAGGCGGTTCGCCGCTTTGGTCCGCCGCGTGTTGCTTGTTTCTTGCGACGTTTCACGTTTCGCGACGTCGCGACGTCGCGTCGTCGACGTCGAGACGCGCCGACGGGGGGGGGGGGAGGGAGGGACTCGATATCAGAGAACTTACCGACCGATTCGACAAGTTTTGTCTTCTTCTTCTTCTTCGTCTTCTTCTTCTTCATTTCTATGCGCCGCATATTAGCGAAAACTGACATCAAGCGCGATTCCTCAAACCTTGCTCCTTGTTTGAAATTATCCGCCGTACCGTATATCTTCCGGTGTGTCAAACTGTACCGTACATCTTCGGCGCGCGAGACGATCGCGTTATCGCGCGAGATGGAAAGAGCGGATGCTCGGGGGAATTGCTTTGCACCTCCAACACCTCGTACCTCATCTCTAATAGCCTAATTTCAGTAGGCTACTTATTTGTATTCGTGCGCGGGCTCACAACGCGACAAATACGTGCCTGAAACTAACAAGAGCACGCACTTAAGTTACACACGGGGACGGAGGCGACGACCTCCGCGAAACAAAGCGCGGCGCGGCAGCGACGACGATGGGACCCGTCGGGCGGGAAACACGAAACGAGTGTAGGCAATTTGAATATTAATCATCGGTCCGCGCGAAATTGGCGGGCGAGATTACGACAGGAGGAAGGCGGTGCCTCGCGGCAGTGGTCCGAAATCGATCTACGCCCTTGCTTCCTCCCTCCCTCCCTTAGCCCCTCGTGCATCCGCGGAAGAACAACGCGGGCATATCCGTCTTCTCTCAACAACGCCCACGCACTTCCGCGGGCGAACGGGAGTGCCTGTACACGTCTTACGAATTTTATCAGTTCGCGTAGAGCGCAGACGAGATCGCGTCGCAAGGAAAGAAGCCTGCCGCGCGACAAGATGAGAAACTTGTCGGTTCGTTTTTCAAGAGAATTTTGCGACTTTTTTTTTTTTCGAAATTGAACGCATCTTGAAAATGACGAGGATCGAGGAGGAGCTGAGCGTGCCACAAAGATCGTCGTCCGTCGTCTAATCGCATCGGACACACAATTAGTGATATATCTCCGTCGAATGCCTTCTCTTCGGCCTCTAGGTAGGTCGAGATAGGTAGAACCCGCGCGAGAGCGCTAATGATGACGACGACGATGAACCGCGGATAAAAACGTAAACGTGGTGGGTGTTCCGCGGATACGAGGAACAAGCCCTTTCGCCCTTCCTTCCCCTCTCTGCAGCACTGCACAAAGAGATCGGAGAGAATCGTCACGATTCACGATCCAGCCGTCACGATTACGCGCGGCGAGACGCTAAGCGTACAACACACACACACACACACACACTAAGCTGTACGTACTATATACATACATATATATGTATATAGAAGAGAGCCTCTTCTAGTTTCCCTTTACCACGCCTATTAGCCGCAAGTGAAGCAAGGTCTTGCGAACTATTAATGCGAACACGCCTATGGAGGAGAGAGATCCACTCTGACCGACTTCGCTTCGAGTCGGGCGCATTCGAAGCGAATGCGCGGTAAAACGTTTTCATTCACAGCGACGCCGCGTAAGTGACTTCATGAATGAACGAAGCAACCGGACGTCGAAGGACGTCACTCAGGTAAAGGTTATCGAGCGTGTTGGACGCGATTAAGGCCTCGCAGGCCGGTTTTATCTCGCGACTAGCGCCGGCTCTAACATTACTTACGACGGCTTATGCGCCAACGGCACACACTATCTAACAGTTTCCAATTACGACTATTAACGGACGCGTTCCGGTTCGTCCGCGCGTCCTAACTCACTCCTCGCTGTGTCACCCCGTGTCATCCCCCCTGCCCTCTCTCCTGTCCGATACTCTACTCTGATCCGGTATCGCCGCCGCCGCCGCCGTTCGTCACAAGCAAGATCACAAGACTTCATCAATCGATCTCGAGCAATATTTCAATCGTCATTTAAGTTTTCTTTAAATATTAAACACTGCTTTTTATCTCTGGATATCGACTTTCAACGTGGCAAATAGATAATTTGGAAAATAATACAAGAACAGAGGAAAAGAAAAGATACTCGACGGGAGGGGGGGGGGGGAGGGGAGGTTCTTTGCCTCTTGAGCGAAGTTCTCCGCGCCATTGTCGATTGTCGAAAAATCCACCTCTATGAAGAATTAGAGAAAAAAGATTCATGAAAAAGCTAACTGATCGAATTGTCTCTCACTCATCCGGTTCAACGCCGCGATTACGATCGGCGTGTCAGCCTCGACGCCTACGCACGCGCGCTCCGCGTCGAATGCTCCGATTACTCGCGGATTACCGCGGTACGAATATAACATCCGGCGGAATTCCAATTAGAATTAACGGGAGCAAGAGCGTCCGACACTCGCGCGTCCGACCGACATTCCGCGCAAGGCCGCGCGCTCTCGCCGTCGCCCGATATAAAACCGCTAGCGTCGTCCGCGATCTTCTACGCGTATTAGACGCGGCTACAATTCTCTATTGGACTCGACTCTCCTCTCATGCCGCATAAACAACTAACTATCATGTGTCGTTATCTAAGCAACAACCTCTCCGAGCACCGGTGCAATCCGTGCAATCCGGTTCGCATCGTGCAAGACATGTATATGTATATGTATTACGTACTACACATGTACAACAGGTGGTATGTCACATGTGGCGCATCCTCGGCGTCGTTTTTCCTCAGAAGGAGAGGCGAACGCGGTTATTCAGAGAGGTGTGTTGTCATAGATCAGGACCGCGCGCGCGCGCGCGCGATCTTGCGCGATCTCGCGTGTCTTTGACGATGAATTATCACGCAGCGGGAGTGGTGATAAGATACGGGAATGTAATAAAAGGGAGGGATCTACGAGGGAAAAAAATGTGTGCGGCGATACACATCAAGGAGGATCGAGTCGAAATCGTGAGATAACGTCGGCAATTTACGGAAAGCTCTTTCTTTCTTTATCGTTCGAAGGGTGCGCGATTTTCCGACGGCACGATGCACATTTTCTTTTCTTAAATTGACGAAATGGGGAGGAACGTCTGGAACGTAGAAACT
>NW_020230282.1:150000-180000 GCF_003227715.2 Harpegnathos saltator
CGGCGACCACTTGCCAATTCCCCATGATACGTCGATTAGTATCGTCAATCCAGAAGTGACTAATTCTGGATTGTCTGGAGGAGGGATCCGAAGAGGGTGGGCCACGGGTCACGCGGCCGACCAGTCATATGGGCTATGACGTAGCAGAATCCGGCCGACTAGCAACAGCCGCGCGTCCGGATGTCGATCCGTTCGCGCGCAGCGAGTTCCTTTACCCCCGCCGCTCTCTCTCTCTCTCTCTCTCTCTCTCTCTCTCTCTCTCTCTCTCTCTCTCTCTCTCTCCCCCCCTCTCTCTCTCTCTCTCTCTCTCTCTCTCTCTCTCTCTCTCTCCCCCCCTCACAACCGGATAGAAATTTTCGTGTCCCATCGACAACCTCCGTTTCTGAGAAAAAGAGATTGGAAGAGCGGGATTTTGCATAATTCAGGCAACGACGCGGCTTGACAAAAGGCGCCAAAGAGACCCTTCTGCCTTCTCGCCTACGAATAATTACCACGGTCCATTCGCGAATATCTACACGCGGTTGTAGCTTTTGAGGCTTAAGAAACTCGATATCAGAAGCGAAATTAGCGTTAGCTATGATGAGTTTATAGAAATGAAAAGATTTACGAAAGGTTCTTTTCGATCCTTTAGCGGGCACATGGATCTCACGATGGATTAGGCGAATTTCGAGCCTTGAGTCGCTACTACGAAATATTGCTGCAAATATATCTGCTATATGTAATTGTAAGAATGTTAAAAACAAAAAGAAAAAAAGAACCTTCACGTGACCCGAGAATGAAAAGATATTTGAATCATCGGTATGTGCCTGTTTAATAAACATTAACATTTGACACACGTATCAATTTTTTGTAAATTTTCTTGATTTTTTGAAAAAATTCAGTCTTTGGATTGGCATATCTTGTAGAAAAGGGAAAAGATCGAACGGAGAAACGCAAAAAAATTGATTCTCCAAACGAACGAGTTAAGAGTCAAACTTCACAGCGAGACGTGCACAAGCCAGACGCGTTCCAAGTCGTACAGTAAATAATCTATGCAGAGATAAGCTACGTGATACAGCGGTAAGCAGCATGTATCGCGCTACAACGGTTAGAATGCGCGGTTAATAACGTGATGCTAGAGCATCGTTTGAGAAACGGTGACTCGTCATTCGCGCGCGCATTGAACATTTCTGCCAGTTAGCGTACACGAGGAGCTACAAAGCGTACACGTACGTATATATGTGGTCGTGCAAAAACGAAAAGTACGCGCGTGAACATCTCTCTATATAATTGAGACAATTTTACGATTGCGCCCCGCAACTCCGTGAGATATATGCCCGTTGAGCAGGTCGACATCGCGCGCATGCACAATGATTCACGGTGAATAGAAAATAATTTTTACTCTTTTCCTTATTTCTCCTCTTTGTTTTGTCACGGACATTTTACTCCGCTCGAAGCCGCATCGATCGTACATCTCTCCTGGACACTTTCGAACCAAGCACAGTAAGCGCTTTTTCCTCCATAACTCATCCTAATAATCGCACGAGAGACACGGATCGCCTCCAGGTCGCGGATAAGAGCGTACATGCGACAGGGGGCGTCGGCTGAATGGAAAAAAAAAAGAAAAAAAAAGAAAGAGGAAGAAAAGGACAGAAAATATAGAGAAATAAAGGAAAGAAAGCGAACGCGCGTCGACAAAGGAGTTCGGCGCCGCACAGCTGCCGCTCCACCACCGAGAGTTCTCTGTGTCGTTCTAAGCACAGGGGAGGTTCTCTCTTCGTCCTTGTTTGGCCGATGTTCGGTCTCTGATCGCTCTCTCTCTCTCCCTCTCTCTCTCTCTCTCTCTCTCTCTCTCTCTCTCGCTCTTCTTTTCCTTTCGTCGTGCATCTTGCTTTCTCTCGCAGTGTATTGGATCACCATCTCTTACTAGACGCCATTCAGCCAGGGTTTCGAAAGTAAACCCATGGGATAGGGGCAGCTGCTGTGCATTCCTTCGTCCTTCGTCCCTAACTTTACTCGGAGCTACTTCGCGCCACCTTTCCCTCCTCTCTCCTTTAGTACCGCGCTTTTTCCACCCTCCCTGTCTTTTTGTCTCTTTTCCTTCATCGCGCGTGCGTGTACGTACGCGGGCGTTCGCCCTTGCTTCGTAATCTCGTCTCTCTTGGCCATTCAGTACGGCTTGCCGCCAACCAACAAGCGCACCAAGCATAATCGAGTCGGAATCGTGGGAGAGAGAGAGAGAGAGAGAGGGGAGTATAGAGAGAGAGAGAGAGAAAGAGAGGGGGGTAGAGAGAGAGAGAGAGAGAGAGAGAGAGAGAGAGAGAGAGAGAATTATCAGACTCGTTTTTCGAAGCCGCCACCAACAGAACCGCCCTGTACCATATTTTCATCGAGTTTCATTCGAGGAAACAAATTTCTCGAATCGCGCATGTTTCAAGAGGACACACAGGCCTCTCTTGAATGTATGTTGTTATTATGCAAGATTATCCGTAAAAATCATTTTTTACCTTTATTATTATTTTAAAGACAAATTCCAAGTTACTTAAAAATTGCGCACGCTTCCATTTTCTCATTTATTTTATTTCATTATTTGTCATATACACACGTTGAAGATTTGATGTCTCGGTCGAAAATAAGATGCAACTTGTTGGAAAATGCGTGCCGACAAACGGAGTCGAAACCTAGGATACATTTCGGCGCGTAGAATCACTCGCCATTTGTTGATTATAATGACAAAAAGTCAGGCACGGCAGGCAAACAGGTAGACGACGAGGAGCACTGTTGCAGTCTGTTATTTACACGGGAGTGCAATAAATCTGTACGGGGCGCAGGGCTAACTTTAGGTTAACAGTTATCCTGACGCCACACACATTGTGCTATCTGTTCACGGAAAGGTTAAAAGGTTCTAACGCCTTAACAACCACGGAGCACGGAGCGCGCAGTTGTTACTATGCGAGATAAAAATTCTGGAGAGATTAGAGCGTGTCTCCCACAATTCATATCTTCGCCGGAAGTAGCGGTGAGAAGGAGGAATTCTCGCGCGCCGCAACGATCATTCAGGAATTGTCCGTTGATTCGCACAATCGACACGCACGACAAAGATCCATGTCGATTTCTACTTCCGATTTTATCAGTCATCACCATTATCCAAGTATTAATTCGTGTTCGTAATTGCGTCTCCGGGAGGAGAAATCAGAGTCGCTTTCCGTTCGTAGAGTGCGCGCGCTCTAACGAGCAAACTTATCTGCAGATAAGAATAATAAATGTCGAGACGACGTTGAACTTGATTTAAATACTTGGGAAGATCGATATACGTATAAAGGGAGAGAGCGTATCAAGTACACAGACGTTGACTCTCGGACTCCAAAGTCAATGGACGTCTCATGTTCGCAAAATATATTTCGCAGAGATCAATCGTGAAGAGTTTAAACGTAACGTAACTTCAATATTTCTTCAACATTACCCGCTGGAACATGTATGCGTGTTACAAATTTGCAAATGAAGCGTGCAGGAAACACGGGAAATTTGACGGTAGGCTCCTGGCTCGCGCCAGAACACGACGATATTTGATTGAGAGAGAGAGAGAGAGAGAGAGAGGTCGCATTATCATGAATTATCATGAATTACGGCACGATTATGCAAATCACCACCGAGAATTCGGTCTTCATTCGCGCCGAACTTGCTCGACCTTCAGATATCTCTCTGAACATACTCGCGACTCGACACTCTTTCCCGTCGTCGCCTCGTATTAGTAGATGCATGGCAAACAACGCATGTGCATAAGAATGCACCTACTCTGATGCGCAAACAAAAAATGTGGCGGTTGTATATATTGCTCCGTGTATCGGCTAGGAAGAAATTTGGCGTCAAGGAAAGGATATTGTGTGAGAAGAAACTCCAACTAATTACCTATTCATCGAACAGTGCCGCGCGTCTTCCTCCGTTGTGGAAGAATACGGGAAACGGATAAAAGAGCGGAAGGATGGAATACCATTTCCTTACTTTTAATTAAAGAGTCTTTGGACTCTCTCCTTCGACTCGTATATATATGCAAGCAAAGTTGCGAGATCTCAGAAAGAGAGATATAAAATTGCTACATGTCTGCTGCGAAAAACTGCCCAAGTGTTGATTCAGCATGTTAGCTAAAAGCATGTTGTATTACAATGCGATGCGAAAGGGCCGATTGTTTCTTTGCACAATTTGCGAAGCTTGCGAGGCACAATCGCGACGCGGCGGCGAGACAGTCGAATAACGGGCTGAACGAGTGACAATGATGATATTCGACACGTAGGAGCAAGACTGCGCGCACCACGCGGTCCGCTTTGTATTCATTTGTGCGGCTACGCCGCCGCCGCCGCCGCCGTCTCACTCTATTGTAAAACGCACGTGCCGATACTCGTCTCGAGTACTCGCGAAAGAAAGACGCGTCATTACCGAAATTATTTACTGAAATTAGTCATCATCTTTTCTTCATTCTCCAACGAATATTGGAAGAAAATCAAGAGGAAAAGTTACGGAGAAAATATGCGCCGCGTTTAGATTAGCGTTTCACAAGTTTAGGCTTCACTCTCGTCTCTCTCTCTCTCTCTCTCTCTCTCTCTCTCTTTCACATCTCACATCTCGCCTTCCACTAGTGCCAAGTTGCATCAGGCACGCATTCTGCCAAACAATTGGCTAAACCGTTAAGCCGCAAAGACGTGACCAAGCGCACGTTCGAACCGTAGGTCAGAAAGACGTTGAACACGTTGAAGAGAAGGTTCATTTACTACACGCACGTTTGTCCTCTCTCTCTCTCTCTCTCTCTCTCTCTCTCTCACGGTTCAAATTTTTCGTTTCCTCTTGTTGGCGTCCGCCGTCAAGAGGGTTACAGCCATCCCGCATCTATCAGACCTTACCGGTCACGGGTTATACATCCAGGTCGTTCCAAGTTATGTTGGACGTACTTTCGCCAGCTGCCAACATCCCCTCGTCGATCCATCTGCTGATGGACGGGGTTTCGCAGGGTTTCGCTTGCTAGAAACGCAAAGGAGCGACGACGTTTCGATTTGCACTTTTGGCACAAATATAAACCGTGTGTATTGCGTCGAGTAGGAAAAACGATCGAATCGACGATTTGACGATGATTGCTAAATCTCTCTCTCTCTCTCTCTCTCTCTCTCTCTCGACCGTATCATTTTTTGTCTCTTTGTCCCTTCTTTCGTAGACGTAGACGATCGACGACCGTTTTCCTCAAAGGAAAGGGAGCGACGGTACGAGAAGCACCTGCTTCATACTTTATACTTCTTACGAAGGGTCGTGCGTTCGAATATTTTAATGTCGCTACCTGCATATCTCTGAGCGAATTCACAGGAGAAGTGAAGAAGGGAAGTGAGGGTTACAGCTCGGCAACAGCTGCGCACGCGATACTCGCGATACATGCAAACCATCTTTGTTCGTGTTAACTTTATATTAGAGTCAGCTTTAGTGTTAACTTTAGTGTTGACTTTAGAGTCCGATTAAAGCAACGATTGCTTTAATCGGAAATTATCCTCCCTATCGAAATGATTTCTTACGTTATTATACGAAACGTTATTAAAAGTTAGCAGCAGGAGCAATCATCATCGGAATGATCCTTTGTGCTTAACCCTTTCACTGTTAGTGGGAAGTATACTTCCCCCACTTTTTCTTCATTCAATCTTGCGTTGTAAATCACATAATTTTGAAGAACTAATCGGGCATTTGAGTTTTCCAGATAATAGTGAATATAGTTGTTCAACATACTCCAATAGGTTTTTATACACCCAATTATTCATTTCTGATTATTTATAACAAATCAAAGTTGAAAAACAATTATTTTCAATTTCTTAGGGAAAAATCGATTCCTCGGAGAGTATTGAATGTAGAGGTCTGAAATTTTCACCAAATATTTTTCCGATGTTGTACAGAAACATATATTTTTCTCAGTATTTTTTTGCAGGTTAGATTTTTTTTTATAAACAAATATTTCTACAAAAACGGTCGAAAGAAGGTTAGATTTTTGTGCACTTTTTCCTAGTTTTTTCATTCACTGTATCTCCATCTTATCCATACTATTTCAATATTATTTTACTCAAAAATAAACGTTTGATCTCTAGTAAGCATAAATATGCAGTACCGTACCCAGATTTTCCCACCAATAAATTTTTTCCAGCTCGATCGAGTTCCATCGTCTAGAATCATATGTTCTTACTTACGACCTCGTCATTATTTAATAATAATAATTGGAATTTTCATTAATTTTGTACATCATGATCGCCATATTGAGTCCGCCGTTTGGAATTTTGCAAATCTGACTTTAGATTCGTAATCAGCGAGCCAAAAAAACGTAGGACCTAACCAAATATTTTAATAATTTTCTCAAATGGAAGCGTTAATTCAGCAGTGAAAGGGTTGAGGAAAGGTTGTCTATGCGTCGTGGTGTCTATGACGCAGAATTTTCGCTGATTAAGATCCGAGTGTGATCAACTTTTGTTTGTCACAATGTGTGTGTGTTAGTGCCTGATCGGCACTGTGACATTCATCGGCATGACCCTGAAGCTGGCTTCGAATGTTATCTACATTGCGTTGCGACTTAATGTTTCATTCATCGTCGGGAGCGCTCAAAGAGCACTTTTGGTTGGTTATCGGCTTATCGGCGAATACGCGAAAACTTGACGTGGCCGTAGCAGGTGCGATATTTCTCTCTTACTCTTATAGCTTGTACGAGTTATATACAGTATGGACGTTTCGATGTTGGCGCAGTGAGACCAAACTGTCGACATCCTGTCGCGTGCATTATCCAATAATGAGTAAATCGCAAACTGTGCAGTAATTTGTAACGCTGATATAGCTTGATTATCTTTGAGATTTTCATCGCGTTTACGCGAATAAATGCGCAATCGACGATGCATGTAGCAACACGTAAACACATTTTATAATCTTCCTACTGTCAATCAAATTGATTTATTCACCCGAAAGTGATAAAACGAGAGAGAGAGAGAGACAGAGAGAGAGAGAGAGACCAAAGTATCGAGTGCATTTCTCTGACGTCTTTATCTTTCTCTCTTCCTCGGTGCGCGATGTATAGCGCAAACATAGATATCAACAGGTTCGTTACCGACTGATACGAAGCAATTACCGAATGAAAGCTATCGTTAAATAATCGCTCCACCGCCGGTTGTTACCGTCGTGTGAGCGATTAATATCGCGTAATTAGCGGATACTACCGACTCGCGTTCCAACGCTGCGAATTACTCTTTGCAGGAATTTGATCGCGCGCGCGCGTAGCGTGCAGGTACGCGTACGGTACGGTATGTACCATTGTGCGAGTTTAATGCGTTTATCGATGTATCGAGTCACGAGCTCGTTCTTTCGCTCAACCCCCTCCCCCTCCCCTATCAGCTCCAGGGCCCCGTGGGACCAAGGGACCAAGGGATTACTGCTCGTAATCACAAGTCTGCCCCTCTCATCTTTGGCAGAGAGGATATTCGCAGCAATATTCTTCGTGTTATTTTGTTCTCCACGTTACGTTCAACCACGGAAAATAAGCACTTGCGGCGTGTCCGCGTGTCTTGCTCTGTCTGTGACCCCGACTCAGTCGAGACATGATATAAATAAATGCATTTACAAATATCGAATTACTTAATAATAATCTTCAATCGGGCGATCAGAGACGAGAAAATTGGAAGATGTATGTTCCAGGATACCTATATGTAGTATATCATTTCGAGAGACGATTATTTATCGCGTTGAAATCCACGAGATCTTTCCCTCGCTGGCGAGTTTTCTTGGTAATATCCACACGGTCTGATCCACGACACTACAATTCGTAGAAACTGGACCGGTGTCTTTAAGGGGGACCATTGTCGAGAAGTAAAGGGTTGCGCAGAGGCAGCCGACTTAATGCGTTTATCGGTGGCTATCGAGACATTCCTGGTCTTTTTACCGAGACGACGAGTGGACGATCGTGGGATCGAGAGAAGGTTTGTTCGCCATTGCTTGCAACTCGTTACAGACGTGTGTGTGTGTGTGTGTGTGTGTGTGTGTGTACATGTGAGTGCACGAGAGAGAGAGAGAGAGAGAACAAGATGGAGTTGTGAAGGGTTGGATGAGAAAAAGAGAGAGAAGTCGCAATATCGATGGCTATCGATCGCGCGACCCCGAGTTCGTATCGAACACAAGGATGTACGGTAAAGTTTTTTTGTCGGAGAATATTCTCCAAATTCCAAGAACACGAGACGGAAGAATATTTTATCCAGAGAGTGTTCCGTACTTTGTAAAATATTTTTCTCGTATAATATCGAGAAAAATGTTAATTGTTCTTTTTTTTTCATTACAAATCAATTTAAACATGATTTTGAAATATACAAGTTCCTTTAGATAGATAGAAAGAGAGAATTTGTCCTCTCTTGTTCTCTTTATCTCTCAACGCTTCCGCAGGCGCAAGCGCAAGCGCGGTGTTCTTTGTAGTATCGGTAACGAGACAAAGTCGCACCAATACGAAAATCAGCCCGAAATTAACAATGCAGATAGCCCGAATTGGTCGTGTGCCACGAGTATTTCACACGACGGCGACAGCGGCACGCGTAGCTTACTCGCGCGTACTATTTTAACCGGTGTATGAAACGGTGGTCTGCACATGTCCGTTGGCGGACTGTTTTACGCTTCGCGAAGCATACATACGTACCTAGTGAGTGAGTGAGTGAGTGAGTGAGTGAGTGAGCGAGCGAGCGAGTGAGAGAGTGAGAATGAGAGAGAGAGAGAGAGGGGGGGGGAAGAAAAAGAAGGGAAGGGGGAAAGGGAGACGACCGGGACCCGCTGCACCTGGCCAGGTGCTGCGTGTAGCAGTGGGTCAATATGAACAACACGTGATGATACCGCGGGACCGTTGCGCGGGAAAATAAAACACAAAATAATAATGAACGAGCGGGAGAGAGCAATGAGCCCTTCCTCATTCGCGCGCGCCTCCCATAATTCGCGCGCGTACATTGCGCCGATGGAAAAACTGCCAAAGTTGCAACACACAAACATATTCTCGGCTACTGGTAAGAGAAGATGACGATTGCGAAATCAGAGTCTCTCGCCGGAATCGAAATTTTATCGAGAATCCGTCGCTGCTGCCCTTTTGCCCTTTCCGTAATATTCTCTCTCTTTCTCTCTCTCTCTCTCTCTCTCTCTCTCTCTCTCTCTCTCTTAGTGTGTTTTCTATTTTCTCTCTTCTTTTTTATTTTTTAAATTAAAATTATCCCGTATCTTCCTCTCAAAGCCTCAGGTTTAATATCCCTTCCCCGAGAGACCATGCGTATCGCTAATTCTTACGTCGCGTCGACGTCGCGACGAAAACTACACGACGCTGAAAAAGCGGTCAGTCGTCCGCGTCGGTTTGTCTCTTGCTCGCAGGCTCGAAACGGAAGACTCGCCCGACCGGATTCTACTACTACACGTCCCCTGTGAAATTTTCAAGACACCCACCGGAAAAAGGGACCGCGAGGAGTCGCGCAGGAGCGCACGTTTCACAGGAAACACCCGCACCCGGTGCGGTCAACGTAGAGACGGCCACTCAACCAGAGCCCTTCGTAGCCGTTGCTAATTAAGGGACAATTCCTTCCTTTCGACGAGAAACCGTCCTTCCTTCCTGCAAAGGATTATCCTTGTCCGGTTCGTTCGTGAAATTAATTCTCCGAATCGCGACGAATTACTACGCCCCGGCGGAAGCCGGCGTGAGACTCGACAAGTTCTTTTGCAATTGACAAGCAACGGAGATTACACACACACACACACACGAGCATCAAACGCGACGAGATATGGATTTACCGCGAGAAGAGACACGCGCGCAAAAGACGAAAGGACAATTAATTCATGTTTCGAAACATGAAAAAGACCAAGTGCGAGATGCGCGACACATTACGATCAGTCACACTGTCACACTGTCAGAAAAACGATCGAAATGAGAATGACAGCGTTCTCACAGCGTGTCTCCACAGCGCGAGCAACGTAACTTTCTACGGCATCCCGCAAGGCCCGAGGGTTGAGGGCGCTCGAGTAATCGGAGAGGTGTGCAAGGAGCGAGATTACAGGACCGGGCTCAAATTTCCCCGGTGACGGATCTACAGAGAGATTTTGATATGAATCCCATAGTGCAAAAAAGTGCAAGAATATGAAGAATATGAAAATTCCAATGTTCCGTCAATTTGCCACTTGAGGATTGAGGAAATTAATGTGTGCACCAAGCGCAACAATCTTCAAAGCTTTGCGGCTAAAGCGCTTCGCATCGCAAAGTTCGCGGTTTGGCATTGTCTGTTGCTCGACTGTCGTAAAAGCGAGACTGTCGAGGGTCTTCTGCCCGCCCTTTGTTTTAATGCCAGATACACCATAATATATTCGCATTGTTCTTCGTGGCCGGTTTTCGCCGCAGGCTGGATGGCTCGCGATCCAGAGAGAAGAAACGAACGCGCTGGCGTGCCGCTCTGATCTATATCGTTCGACGGACTCAATTTTGGTAGAGACCACTAAACAACATTGTATATCTCCCTCCCTCCCTTCCTCCCCCCCCCGCTCCATGTGAACGTTAATGTCGATGTTTCTTTGCAACGCGTCACGAACCGAATTTATTTACGCCTCCCCGCGTTATCTCGGCATCTCTTAAAAAACTCAATCATCACTGAGGCTCCTCTCTCTCTCTCTCTCTCTCTCTCTCTCTCTCTCTCTCTCTCTCTCTCTCTCTCTCTCTCTCTCTCTCTCGGGGCGAAATATTATGCGGGGACAAGAAATGAAATTAAGAAATTCTTCGCCAACACACAACACAAATTGAGCTGTCGATAATCCGACTCGTCCGAATCGACGGAAATGAATCGGATACGCGGCGCTCGATCGTTGCCGCGCCGAGTTATTCCATTAATGAGAAAAATTGGCGACGCGCGCGCGCGCGCGCGGTGTCTTCGGCTCTGACACGGGTTACCTCGTTACGAGTTCTGTGCGCGCGTAACAAAGGATATAGAGGTGTATGCCACTTGCATCCGCTATCGCGATCTAACGCGAGGAGGAATGCACGCACGCGCGTCGCTCGTCGTTGCGAGAGCGGCAGAGAGAGAGAGAGAGAGAGAGAGAGAGAGAGAGAGAGAGAGAGAGAGAGAGAGAGAGAGAGAGAGAGAGAGAGAGAGAGAGAGAGAGAGAGAGAGAGAGAGAGAGAGAGAGAGAGAAACGCAGGCAGGTAGCCTCTGCAACAAGAAGGCACGTACATCACTGTCACGGATTCTTCACGCCGCCGTCTGACTGATTTCTGCGAGTAAATCATCGCGTTTGTTTCGCCGCTCGGCTTCGAACGCGTCAAATCGGCCTTTTCGCGCTAGCTCGCGGACGTGCGCGGAAACGCACGTCGTAATGGGAACAATCGCGACAACAAAATGACACAACGTGTAGCCGTCTCGTTTACGACGCGCTCGTCGTAAACACTGCTTGTCCAATGTGTATCAACAACGCACGGCGCGTGATATAATCTCCCGCGAGCAATTACGAGGCTGCGTCCCCCGTTTGCGCGTCCGAAAGTCAATATTCTCGGATATTCCCGGAATATTTATTTAAGAGACACAAACAAACAAACAAACAACATCGTACGTTGATGTTTCGCGCTTTCGCACGAAATGCACGATGTGGCTCGTCTCTCATCAAGGCGAGATCAACAGCGTCGTCCGTCAAGTTTCGCCGCGCACACGCGCTCACAGACTTATCATCTCGTGGGTCTTAACGACCTACCGAGCAATTATCCCTCGCGGCGGCTCAAAGCCGCAAAATGACGATAAATCAATGTCAAAGTAACGATCTCGCGATCGAAACAATTACCTGGACCGCGCGCGCGCGTGATTCGATTTCGTGCGCGAACTACGCGGCGGCGGTTGCCAATTTAGCCCGAAGAAATCCCGGGACTACCGGGGCTATCGATTATCACCCGTGGCCGTAATTAGCCGTCGTGTTTCCTCTCTCGCGAGAATTACCAAACGCCGAAACGAGTATTCTTAATCGTGCGTCAAGACGAACGACGCGCCCGCGCGCGCGCGCGAACGAATCGATTACCAATTAAGCGCAACGTCCGAAGCGCAACGAATATATAAAATTTCCTACATTTCAGAAACGCCGGCGATATATCTCCGACATGATACATCCGTTTGCCTGTCGTTTGTGTTTATTGCCGATCATCGTTGTCTCAATCAAGTCTCGAAAAGAAGTACTCGAGAAGTCGCGTAACAGAGTACGCGTCGTCTGTAGCGCTAAACAGACGAGCGTGCGCAGTCGCCAGAACCGTATCTGACTGCTGCGAGATAAACGCGGCGAATATGATTCCCCCCTCCCCTCTCTCTCTCTCTCTCGTTCTCCTTCTTCGTACGATATGACAATGAATACGATGAGAAATGCGCGACTGTCGAACTCTGCGAGGAGGAGCATCCTGAGAAAACGGCTTTTCTCACGTCTCGGAGATTGCATCACACCACACCACACGACCTCTATTACGGGAGCAACTTTTACCGAGAGAGGCGCGGGGCGGGCGAGCTGCTACTTTCGCGACTGCGCATTGTCGAAAGCTAAGATGTCGCGCGCGCGCGCGATCGAGCGCAAATCGAGACACGACTCACCTTCACGTAGGAGTGAAACTTGACTTTGCTCGGCGACACGGGCGGGCTGTTGGGTGGCCTCGATTGCTGCAACGGTACGTGCAGCACGTTCTGCACATTCGACAGGCAGCCCTTCCTCACGTCGCTACATCCCTTCCTGCTCTTGGGACTCATCTGTATGTCCTCCTCGTGCTTCACCTTCTTCGCGATCGTAAAGTTCTCCTTGACGTTCTGCTTACGTAGAATGTAGTGCATCCTCCGTCTGTTGGCGCACGTGTCGTTTCTGCAGATTCTTCTCCACGTGGTAGACACCATGCTGACCGTACACAGATCCTGACATCCGAGATAGGACAAGATCTTCGACACGAGATTCCAATGATTGCTCTCTTTTCCCAGGAGCGACAAGAAATCCACCTTGTCCTTTCTCGCGTAGCTCACCGCCGGCGGAATAGTCCTCACCTCGGTATCGCCGCTGTGGCGCAATTCCGACGTCAAGCCGCCGCCGCCGCCGCCGCCGCCACCACCACGGTGACTGAAGTCCAACCTCTTCGGTTTGATCTCGGGTATGGCACTCAAGTCCACGATGGACAGATTGCTCAGCTGTCGATTTTCCACCGACGTTATGGTGGCGGGATCGATTCTTTTGCGAACCGGCGAGACGACAATCAGCGGTATCGGGGTTTTCATCAGTGTCGCCACTTCCGGTATGCTCTCTCGCGGCGGCACGACTAGTCTCATCCTCGCATCCTCGTCCACCCGGAGTCCGGAAGTCACGCGGAAGGACGAGGTGGGCATCGCCGGCGAGGGTGGCGGTGACAAAAGATGAAGACCTGCGGATAACGCAGGAGTAACGGGCGCCGCCGCCGTCGCCGCCGCCGCGATCTTACACTTTCTTCTGGTCCTGCTCCCGAGAGTCCTGTTCCCGACGTCATTGTTTGTGTAGCTCGGGGTGGAATGCGCCAACAGACCGAGATCCTCGCTCGCACGCGACAATTCCAATCTGCCCGAGTCCTGCTCGGAGCTCTCCGAGGAATTCACCAATTGACTGCTCGGCTTCGAACGGCGTCTGTGAAACTTTTCGCACTGCCAAGGATCCGAACGATAGCGGTGCCTCTTAGCGACCGCAGCGGACAACTTGTTCTTGTAGCCGGTGCTCACCATCGGCGTGTAGCTGGAATGCGGCGTCAGGTTGCTCAAGTAACCGCTGTCGACGCTATCGTGGCAGCTGCGCCCGCTCGAATCGACGACGGATGAGATGTGCGGGGTGTCGGCGACGCGGACGCAGACGCTTCCATCGTCGTCGTCGTCGTCGTTGTTGTCGTCGTCGTCGTCGTCGTCGTCGTCGTAGGCCATCGTGTTTGGAATATTTGCTAACCTTTCGTTCGTCCGGCTGCGCAGACGGGTTTTCCGAACGTTAACTTCCGCTGCGACCATCTCCCCTGCGCGCGAATGCCGCGCGAACAGCGCAGCGGCGGAAAGCGACATGTCAAACACGGCGAACGCGACGCGGTGTGTATGCGTGTGATGCTTGCGCCCCAAACAAACGGATCGGATTTTGCCGAGACTAACCTTGTTTTGTACTTTGAGCGCGATCACCAAAATCTGTGGATAGAATCTTCCGAGTCTTCCCGAGATGATATATCACGTCCGATTTCCACCTGATTCTCTCTCATCCTGTGCTTGATGGGCTTGATGATGCTCGCTCGCTCGTTCGCGCGCGCACTGTGGCGAACTGTGCCAATTTGTGCGATTGTCGCGACGTGTACGACGCACCACCGTTAAATCCGAACGCGTAATGTCACTCGCGACGACGATCGTTCTCACTCGTGCGGATCGACGAGCGATGATTGCTTGCGCGCGCGCGCGCGTACGCGCGCACGCACGGTATATACATACACACACACACACAGAGAGAGAGAGCGAGCGAATTATCCCGTCTTCCGATCCGTTCCGCCGACAGTCTGTTTACACCGGGAGAAAAAAAGCGAGCATCGTCGCACGACGATTCGTCCGCGTTGACCGCGGCAGTCGTTCAGGTCGCGTCGCACGTGTGACTGTCATTCCGCGCGACACTGAAATCTCTCACTTACTTGCTTGAGATTCCCCCGTCCTCGCCGATCATCTCGGCAAGGTAACTCTGCTACATCCCATCTTGCTCGACGCTTGACGTTTCTCGCGATTTTTAACGCGACGCGTTACGCGAACGCTGTTTCTCTCTCTCTCTCTCTCTGCGGTACTCACGCGGTGCGCAGCGCGGGAAACGCCGGCATCTCTTCACCCTTCTCTACCGTTATTCCTCGTCGCTCTCCCGCCGTTCACTGACGTTCAGCGGCACAAACACGTAGAAGAAGAGAGAGAGAGAGAGAGAGAGGGAGAGGAGAGAGAAAGAGCGAGGCATCCTTTCCGCGCGCATCGTAAACAAGAAAACTCGTGCTCGCCGGCCCGCGCGTTCATCGCGATTGACTTTTGCGCGCGCGCGCGCGCGCACGCGGACGCGTCGACTCTCAGCGCGAACTTGAACGTCGTCGCAGCGCACAAAGACGCAGTACGCAGTTTTCGCGCGCGAGCACAGCTCGCTCTCGCCCGCGCGGAACCCTCCTACCCTTGACCAAGTGTCACTGAACAGACAGGGGTGAGAGCGGTCTGGGGAAACATGCGCGCGCCGTATATTCTCCCTCTGTGAGACGTGGTCGTAGCACTCGACCAAAACTCGGAACGCCACTCGCGCACGTTCCGTTCCTACCGTGCGCTCCCCACGGACTAGCGCGCCTAACCAATCGTATGCGTCCACTCTGCCGCCAGTTCGTTGCCAAGTGCCGCTATTGGTTCGACGCGTTCGTTACGTTGCCGCCGACGGAGATGCTGGAGAGCGCGAGCATCTGTTGCTGGGGGAGACTAGCTTTCTCGCGCTCTCGAATTCATGCGATGCGCCTGCGCAGACTCGCAAACCTTACGCCTTTGAATTTCGACTCGCGTCTCGGTTCCTTCTTGTCTGTCTCTTTTATACATGTATATATATATATATATATGTATATAAATATATATATATATATGTATAATATCAACCATTTTGGAAAAGTAATATGTAATATACAAGAGAAAATTACACTGACCGAGTACCGAGTACTATATCAAACAATTCTAATTGGAGATTTTCAATGTCACACATTTTGTTACAGGAAACTTTTCTTTCAATGTCGCTCGATATTCGCATAATACTGATTATAATCTAATCTAACCTAACCTAACCTATTCTATCATTCCTACAAATATTGAGCTGATACTCGAGTATTGAACTTGTGTGTGTGTGTGTGTGTGTGTGTGTGTGTGTGTACTGAATTTTATAAAGAAATTGCACATTGTCTTTAATGTATCGATCTTTTGAGCTTGTAACAATTTGGCGCAACGTTACCTCGAGTCTAGCCGCTCTGAGGGTAAGGGACTATCTCTCTTCTCAACCGCGTGTGAATCGATTCTGAAACGTAGTTTTGAAACTTCTGCGAGAAGTCGCCACCATCTTGAACGAAAAATCAAAGTGGTGTGCATTTCGCGATGAGGGAGGAGACCGTCATACAGAACCGTTTCAAATGTTGAAACTTAACTTTATGCAGTACTCCATGGGATGGAAGATTTCAAACTGCTGTACGACAAAATTGTAGCTCCATAAACTGTGGTTTGAATCTCGGGTAATTTTTATGGAGACCGATAAATGTAGTTCGAGTCTCGACTTCTTCGGTCAGCCGGCTCGATAACCGCCTCTTCAGAGACCCGCGCCATCTAATGAGACAAACTGAAATTTCAATCAACCGACCCTTTACGTTCAGTTAGACTCGTTACTTTGTTTTATTACTTTCTGCTTAGTTACGACCTAACCTCTCCGCTACGAGGCGCCACCATGGCCGCTACCGCGACAAATCATAGTAAGATTAAACAGTGCGGCAAAGAACCTTTCTATTTAGCGGATTCGACACATCAAGCTTGACGGACTTGTGTTGTATTCACCGAGATACCAATGACAACAATGAATAGTAAGTCATTGGTCATTCTATTCTATTCATTTTGCATGCAGCGACGAAATGCAGTTGGGGATCGCGCGTAGTACGCGAGTAATACGCGAGGCCGCGCGACTCTGAGAGAATTTATTACTACGGTCAAACTCTGGGTATATAATATAAACTTTGTCACTGCTGGGCACTGCACGGGATGACAATTAAACGAATTGCCGGTCCATTGCCTGCATAGAAGGAAACTGCAGAAACTGCTTCGGAGCGAGAGCGAGCGTGTGCGCTTTTCAACATTATTTCTGTCTCTGTCTCTCTCTCTCTCTCTCTCTCTCTCTCTCTCCCTCTCTCTCTCTCCCTCTCTCTCTCTCTCTCTCTGTGTGTGTGTGTGTGTGTGTGTATGTCGTTGCGCCTCCGCGCTCCACTTTCCGGCCCCAAGTTGCACTAAAAGGCTCCGTGTAGCGCGCTTTACGGCTTCAATATGCAGTAAAATGCAGGATAGCGACCGCTGCATGCTCGTGCTGCATGCCCTTTCGCTCTCCTCCTCGTCCTCGTACGTAATACTCTACAGCACCGTAGAGCACCGTAGAGACACTTGGCGCGGCGGACGCACCGCGCTCGCAGACCGCCAAGTCCGACCGCTGCTGAGATAAATTGATGAATGAAAAAGAGAATAAAGAGAGACGCGTTGAAGAGCAATCGAGGAATAATATCCTAGGGGCAGGGTTTCTCATATCCGATGAGAAACACCGCTTTCGATTTTTACGAAACGAAACTGTGCTTGTTGTTGGCTCTCTGCGCAACAATCTCGGCTCGTTTAAACGGGGAGCGACTAAAATGCGCGCTAAGGAAATGCGCGATTTTGGTAGTCCAGAGTAAAAGAAATCCTTTTTACATTAATCGGTCTCGATTTGTGGAACACAACTTGACGCCCGAATCCCGATTCGCGATGATGAGCGACGCACGTGCAGAATGCTGGAACCCGGTGAGAGAAATGTCGCCGAATTTCCGCCAATTGCCCCATGTGTGTACGTAACGCACAGGCCCGTTCGAGGAAGCGACTGGCGATAGAAATTGCAACGTGCGAATGTGCAACATGCGAAAAAGGAGCGTTCTCGTTCCCGAGAGTAGTGGCATGTAAAGAATGTCTCAGTGTGTCAGTCAATTTCTCGGGAGTAATTTCGCATACTGGAAAAGCATAATTGTCGGTTGGGTAAACCGTCGTGGAAACGTGGAATGGTTAACGGATGAATATTACCCGATGAGCAATGTTCGCACGGATCCCGCGCATCCTGTTGCTGAAGCTAAACAGAAGCCGCGTCTCGCTAAAGTCTTGCTAAAGTTCCGCGACAAATTCTGCGAGAAATGATGAGCAATAAAGGAAGGAAGCACCGCGTGTGTGATCGTAAAGTTGAATGAATACGCTAAACCCGAGAGAGAGAGAGAGAAACGTAGATTATAATTACGTATTATACAATCGTGCGCTTTTTCTTCTTCCATTCCTAGCGAAAAACTGTTTCCGACTTTTCCGAACTTTTCCAGGGCATACACACAGTTAACGCAGTCTGCCAGTAGTAGAAGCTAAAAGCTTCGCAATGATATTTCCAGTCTGTATCTCGCATTCTTAATATCATATTTTCGCTATTTTATTACTCATCTTGATGTATGTTTCCTTGATGAAAGATCGATCGATCAAAGTGCTCTCTCTCTCTCTCTCTCTCTCTCTCTCTCTCTCTCTCTCTCTCTCTCGTGCGGAACCAAGTCTCAAGGATCGGTCTTTAACAAGTTTTCGATAAATATAAAATTACCTTAACCGATAGGTGTAGGTACAGTAGATTTTTCGCAATCGCGTAATCGCAGTGACTCCGTCAGTGAAAATGTGAAATCTGGGTGAATCGAACGGCAGATAGTACGGCAGGTACGGCCTATGCGACTGTAGTAGTCTCTCACGCGCAATGATAGCGAGAAACGACGATAGGTCGGAGGTTGTGCACCGTGTGTATTTAAGCTCGATTTCGCGCTTAATTTCGCGCATATCAGATAGGTATGTACGACTGGTATCTCGAGTAACGAGACAGATATCTCTCTCATCTTCTGAATAAGGGCGACTGATCAGACGCGTCAACTGAGATCAGACTTGCATCTCTTTATGATGCATTACGGGAAAAGAAAGATGCTCGGGATGGAAAACTCCTTCCCGAGCAAAGCGACCAAAGCTCTTCTTGCTCGTTCACGCTCACACTCACACGGAGCTTCTAATTGATCCGATTGTCGATATTGAAAATGCCGAAAGGCTTGCTGCCCCGTACTTTGTACGGGGTTTTGCCCCCACCGAGTGATGGGATCCGATGGCGATTCAATGACACAGATCTGATGTCACATTGTGATGTCAGCCATATTCCACTAATGTGGTCTCACGCATCACGCATCACGATCTCGCCCCAGTCATCAGCAACGAGAGTCGGCCGTGTTTTCGTGACATTTCGATTCGCGCTTACCTTGCTTACCTCGTTATCTCTTATCTTATCTCAAGGTGTTAGGCCTTGAAACGTTTCTATTCAGGAAGTTGTTATGCATCGAGCGTACAATTTCGTACATCGTGCAGAAGAGCGACGATGAATTGTTATATCCCCGCTGTCATTCCCTGCGCTGCTCGCAGCGCAATCTGCTTTTTTCTGCCCTTGGCTTTTCGTGATTTTAACCTTTTCGTGAATCGAACCTAAATATTTATACGCGTCATCATTTCACTCGCTCGTTAATCTCGATGACTCTTACTGCGATTGTCTGCGCGATTTTGCGCGGCATTTTATCCTGACGGCGTATATATCGTGCAATATTTCGCGCGATAAATATTAACGTTGAGCGATCCACATTAGTGGCGTCTCTCGATCTCTTTCTCTCTCTTTCTCTCTCTCTCTCTCTCTCTCTCTCTCTCTCTCTCTCATTCGCGATCTCTCTGTTATTATTATTCTACCCCCGCATATATGAGCGTATCTACTGAGCAAAAAGCAGCAAGTAAAGGTAGGCCTGAATGATTGCGTTACTGCGTTGCTGCTACCTTGTAAAGCAGGACATAAATCAACTTAAGTGACACGTTAGAACGAAAGGATCGAGCACATCCTGTATTTGCGGAGACCGCAAGGAAATCCCATGTGTCACACAGTCTCTATCCACTTTCCTCACCGCGAGAGGAGGAGACAACCGAAAGAGAGGTTGATTGTAATACCGCTCATCGGGTGTTCGTAGAAGGTCTCTCTCTCTCTCTCTCTCTCTCTCTCTCTCTCTCTCTCTCTCTCTCTCTCTCTCTCTCTCTCATTTATCAGAGACACCGACACTTTTTGTTTCTTTCTTTGCGTCGCGTCGTAACAATTAGAGCTGCGATAAGTGAGATTGTTGAGAAATGCACGCGTGATGATTTCGCGATGATCTTTGCACGCAATTGGTGGCCTCTACGACTAGAGAAAGATAACTCTCTCTCTCTCTCTCTCTCTCTCTCTCCACCCTCCCTTACAACCTCTCTGTTCCTCTGCTTTCTCGAGCGAGAGGAAGGAGGAACGCGATACAACGCGGGGCAAGTGTGTGTGTGCGCGTGTGTATGAGCAACGTTTATCCTTTGAAAATTCACACGTAGATGTGTCCAATCGATTTGATCGTCAGTTTGAAGGGTAGCGGCGCGACGTAGCTTTCAAAGGAATTTCATTCTATACGCGACTGGCCACACTCTTTGTTCCCACGCTACTGCACGCGCTTTAGCACGCGCAATAGCACGCGTATAGACGACAAGGAGGAGAGCAAGTGGATGCGAGGTACAAGCCGTGCCGTGGCTGCCTACGTAATCGCAAAGAGGGTCCCCGTAAAGCGGGGTGTTAACTTCCGTCATCCGGGATAGCGCGCGAAGGGGTTTGTTCAACGAGGGTGGTAGCTCTCGTCGATGCGGCGCGCGCGGCTGTAAAGGACGCGACGCCGTAATCGGCGTATCTCGGATTATTATTTCATAATAAAATGAGACTACTTACTTACTTACTTACTTACTTACTTACTACGGCTAGTTGTCGCGGCTCGTCGCGAGATTAGATTAGAGGCGCCTCGCTCCGCATTCGGTCAATCAACTGTCTTCTCGCTTGCTCATTTCATCGTCGTGCGATTCGGCATCGCGCGGAATCGGGCATCGCGGTTGCGGAATGCGAATTTACGCGATATTTCCCGAGAGAAAACGGTGCGTGGTCGCGTGGTGTGCAAGCGGCGATTCTTCGGCGAGTCATCGTGGCAATTTACGTCGCTTGGTGGTCCGGCAAGCCGGCAAGTTCGGCAAGAATCGATCCGTACCGGACACGCCTTTCCATCGAGAGAGTCGAATATATCGGTGAAAATATCGCGAAAGTAGCGCGACGATCTCTTTGGATCTCTGGATGGATGAAATTATCGTTGGCCGAGTTGGCGATGAACGCTCCCGTAGGCGCAAACCTGTTAATCAGCAGTCCGGTGATCTGGTCGTGCTACGCCGAATGCAACGACGATGGGGAGAGGGGGAGGGATTCGATCGACTGTCGTCGAGATTCGTCGACACCGAGTGAAATCATCCATTCACCCGAACGGAATATCATCTCGCTAAACTCGCTAAAGCGCGATGAAAGCGCGAACGAGCGAGCGTTGCTGCTCGAACAGCAGCAGCAGCAGCAGCACGATATCGAGCGCCTTCGAGATGAGAGACGCTCGGTGTCCGAGCGTAGGCGACGACGACGAACGAGTCGACGGAGCGCGGCGTGCTCTCGAGGCAACTTTGAATGCCTCGAGCGTGTTTCCTAGGGACCGTTGTTCGTCGGCCGCACTACGTACGACGTAAACGACGTTTCCATGTCCGGCCGTGGTCTGTACAGCCTGTACCGGACTGCCAGACACCTTTCTATCCTTGTAAGCCCCGCGAACAGGAGTTACCGGTTGGAACGCCATACTCCCTCGTACGTGCTCGCTCGTTTAACCTCCATCCACAACGGTTAACGGGAATCGCCCAATTTTCGCCCTCGCAGCTATTTCTCAGCCTTCCTCTTGGCGGAAGCAACGTTGTTATTCGACGATGTGGAGTGAGAGAAATTCGAGCTAGCTTCGTTGCGCTATATTTCCGGGCGAATCATTCATAAATGCGACAGTGAGAAACTTTGGCTGTTGTTTCCGCGTGACGAGAGACGATGAGAGATTGTTTTCTTAGCAGATTGGGATTTCTCAGGAGAGAATCAAACACACACTGGCGCTGTGCTGTGTGCTGTGCTGAAATACCGTCGCATACAACATGTGGATAAACCTTTAGCGCGCACGATTGCACGAGGTGTTCCCCGATTTTCAGAGGCACGCGACGCGATCAGATGTGAATCGGCGATCGGATGATGTGTGTGCGTGTCGTGCGCGCGCGCGCGTGAGGTTGCTCGCCTTGCGCGACCTCGCTACGTCACGCGCGTACATTTAATTCGCTGCGGCGTCGCATCGCGTCGTATCGTATCGTATCGTATCGTACCGTACCGTACCGTACCGTACCGTACCGTACCGTACCGTACTGTATCGTCGAGCCTCAAAAAATAATCCAGACAGAGGAGGTTAACGGACTCGGGTTGACAGGTAAATACTACATTTGCGCGAGCACGAGATTATTGTTTGCGAATTTGTTGCGCAAAGTTGCGAAAACTCTACGAAACGACCGTGCTTTTTCCGTGCATTTTCACACGATATCAATGAGATATTGACGCGTCACGTAACTTTAGACTCGAATCGCGAAGAAGTCGCGACAGAAGTAGAGACGACGACGACGACGACGACGACGACGACGACGAGGAGACGAATATGCCTCGACGGGGCAGGACTAGCTTCGTGCTGCGAAATTGCCGCACGAGCGATAGGTAAGCTAACCCCAGCTAGAACCACCCGTCCTACTAGGAAGTCCGGCGCGGCAGGAGGTATTTTCGTCTATCCCGAAAGTGTCCCGGAAAAGCGGTCAGGTAGGGCGCGGCGGCCAGGTAGCTCCGGAAACAATCTCGAAAATTCTAGAAGACCTTACCAGGAATGCAGACCGATCGACAGGCTGTTGCGTGTGAATCACCGTGAATCAACTTTCCACACAAGATGCAAACACACACGCGTGCGCCGCACGGATGCGATGCATCGCTTTGCAATCGAGATCGAGTCGCCCTTTGCGCGCGGTCTATCGCCCGTTTGAGCGCCGCCGCGCCGCGCCGGCGGGCAAATCGCGGTGGGACAAAATTGAACTTTGCATCGCTTGCTACACTTGTTACGCATGAATCACGGCTGATCTCCCAACATTCTCCGTACTATTTTGGCGTAATTGGCGCGTAATTGCTATTCGCGTTGAATCACGAGGATACACGAGTATGCACGCTGCGCGAAAATATCCAAGCGAGCCGAGCGAGGTTATTTCATTTCGATTATATCCGACGAATTCGACCAATTCCACTCTAGAAAGATGGATAAGCCTCGATGATACTTTTATGATAACGCCGAGGAAACATTAATGCCGAATGAAATTAATGAAAGAAGGAAAGGCAGCTTTGCGCGTGCACAAAGTCGTGCAGCGCACGCAGTCCGGTTCTCGTTTCGCGACGTCGAGCAAGCGCAAAAACTCGTAATCAATCGCGGCTAATTCGAAAGTGATGTCGGAAATGAGACAATTCTCTCTCTCTCTCTCTCTCTCTCTCTCTCTCTCGTCATGCCTCGAACGTGCGGCTCGGAACCGGCGCGGCGTCGGAGCCTGTCGCGATCGCTGCGATAGCGCAAGGATACAAGGCGTTTCACGACGTCTCGACGCGCGCGCGATATTCCTGAATTTCCGTCGCACGCGGAAAAGGCACGCGTCTCGCGCGACAAGTGACGCGCGCGATCGGTTTATCCGTGAAAATGAAATTTTGACGAAAAATTGAAATATCCCGGTAACAGGCGAGCACACGCGCGAGAAGATCGCGCCGTCCACGCCCCGAGTCCTACGGGACTCGCGGACTCTCAGTCCGCGGCGGTCAGTTCACCCTTTTTTTTTCTTCTTTTTCTTTTTTTCCAACAAAGAACCTTGGGCGGCCTTCGTTTCGGGATTGAATGTGCCGGCAAGCAGGCATACAGGAAGCGCGTGCTTTCGCTTTTCCCGACCTAGACCAATCCGGAATCACGGGGTGAGAGCAAGGTCTTCGTCGAGCGAGAAAATTCCCGGCGGGCGAATTTCCCTCGCGACCAGGGGGCCATGCTGCCGAAAGAGGGTATCCGGGGGAGCCTCGCCTGCGGGATGGAACCGTAGCGCGAGTGTGTGCGCGATGACTCGTCTGCTTTTTCCAACGTTTTTCCGACGATGGCTCACGATGGCTGCTCACGACGCAGAGACGCGCGCGCGCGCGCGCGCGCGCGAGTTTCTCACAGTTGGCTTGGATTTCAGTCGATCGATAGATTATCAAGATTTCAAGCCCGCGATTCGTTTCTCAAATACGCTACGCGACGGTAGGAAGATTGGCTTGTTCAACGAGACACAACGAGACGCGGGAGAGAATCACTCAGGGAGACAGTCTCAGTCTCGTTCTTCTTTAAGATTAAGATCGACGAGTGAGACGTGACGTGAGATCCGAGATAACGAGAAGATAACGAGATAACGGATGACGGAGCGACAATCGCAAATTCGTCGTTGATTGAAAGAGTCAGGGATAAAACTATTAGCAATTGTCGTCGCTCCTGCGCTCCTGACATCCGGGCTTGCGTAATTTCCCCAACTACGCCAAGTATGCGCGACTGGTTCGCCCCACCACGACCTGCTGGATCCTTCCTATTCGACTCTGGCCGACTTTGCCTTCGACCGGCTTTCCCGTGGGAAGAAGGATCCTCGCGTGTCCCCCCGTATGGTCTCCTAATTCGCGATAAACCACAGCTCTCCTCCCTCCACGCGTTCGAGCACGCATCGGCAGGAGATGCCTTCGTACACTGCGTATCGCGCGCGCGCGCGCGACACTTTGTGCTGAATCGGCGTTGAAAGTCGCTGATATTGCAATTATCGCACGCGAGAGCGTCAAAATTTCGACCTTCTTCGAAATTGGCTCGCTTGACGCGAAGCTTGAGAGAGAGAGAGAGAGAGAGAGAGAGAGAGAGAGTACACGCTTTGGCGCGCGAGACACACGAGTCGTCGCTTGAAAAGCTGCGGGATTATGAAAGGCGCGAGTTGCACATAGAGCAAACATATGAAACGCGTTGGCAGAAAATCGCTGACGAAAGTCTGGATATTTGGAGAGCGGATCACCTCACCTAGCGCGAAATCCACATCTCTGCCACGCGTGGAGGCGAAATAGGTGCGCGCGCGCGCGCGTATCCTGTCTGCCACCTCCCGTCGCGCTTGTCCGATGCACCCTCGGCGCCGACATGCCCTCCTGTTTGCACCTAGACGTCGACGGATTGTCGAAAGTGCTTGCGTCACGACGTGGGTGTCGCGTCGAGTCGCGTCAACGAGCAGCCGGCTGTCGTGGAATTGGGAAATCAGTCGACGATCGAGAGAGAGAGAGAGAGAGAGAGAGAGAGAGAGAGAGAGAGAGAGACACGTCTCCGCGTCGCCGCGCGTCTTCTCGCAGGAAACGACGCGACTCGGTTACGCGCGCGCGCGCGCTCGCGCTCGCGCTCGCGGGTGCCACCTGCACAGGTGACGGGTCCTACGGGGGTGCGCCGGGCCATCCCGGCGAGAAAAACTGCCGATTTGCCCGAAAATCCAGACTCCCGTATCAGGCGGCCAGGAGACCGGTCAAGGTGCGTCGCGCCAGCTGGAAACACCGAGCCGAAGCTCGGGTCGACCTTTCACCGTTCCCTCGGGACGCGCACCGTCGCGCGTCGACGGCACGAAGCCGGCGCCAGTCGGCGCCGAAAAGCGCGCCCATTTCACAGGGTAGCAACCGCCGCGGAGGTTCCTCCTCGTCAGCGAATCGTCGTCCATGTGCGAGGACGCGGTATATCCTCCGCTAATAACGCCAGCGATATGTCCTATGTCGATCTCTCTCTCTCTCTCTCTCTCTCTCTCTCTCTCTCCCGTTTCGAGGGAGGAAGGGGGTTGAATGTATCTTCCTGCCATATTCCCTCTCTCTTTCTTTATACATATATACGCACTTCGCATTGTCCAACATTCGATTTTTCGGTGATAGAGTTACGATTACAATTATATGCTGAATACGAGAGCATTTTCGAGCGTCGACATTGATTGTATCGGCATTTTGACTGACAATGAGTATCGATCGCGGCTCTGTCACTTTGCCTCATCCAGTGTCTCTTTCGCGAAACGACTTTACGAGGACGAATCAGATAGGGGAGGGCAGATAAGAAATCCGGTGTATCGTCTCATCTTATCTCTCGTTGAGAAACGAGAGGGTAATGAGGGGGTAATGAGTGGAAAAAAAATGCGGTAAAAGCACGCGGAAAAAAAAGTACGTACGCGGCGAGCATGAAGAGATAGGAGGATCAGGATACTGGAATATTAACGACTAATTAATAATCGAGCTGATTAATATCAATGACATGAGTAATGCGAGTGGTGTGTGTGTGTGTGTGTGTGTGTGTGTGTGTGTGTGCGTGCGTGCGTGCGTGCGTGCATCCTATTATCTCGATGTAATAATATCTCGTTTAAAACCGTGTCGGTGTCAAACGAGCCAGCTGTACGCGTATAACGGATCGAGTCAAACGTTGCCTCTCGTTTCTCTCTCCATCTAAACATTCCGAACATTCACACAAGCTGCTGCTATACGCAATAAGAAGCGACTTAGCGAGACATTCTTCGACGCGGCTTGCACTCGCGTCGATCGCGCATCGATGGTGAATCTATTTCATTCGTTTCATAAAAAAGAGAGAAACTGTCGCATCGAAATATCGCTGACGATCGATCATCGATGACGCCAGTCCTATTCTCATAAGCTGTCGCGAGACAGTAAATTCAAGTCAATCTTCAAGGCGCCACGCCGTATATATGTAATAACGTCGATGTAAAAGTCGATGGTGAAAGCACAGGATTGTGTATGATTTTCGCATCAGCGGTCACCCACAGCTATCTTCTCGCGCGATGCGTCGTCGCGTGCTACGGCTTTTCCACCCTCTGCGTTAATCCGCATCTCTCCCTCCCGCGTGTCCTGTAATCCCTCCGTCGCCGCGATCCTCCAGCGCCACCGTCGCTCGGAGCCTGCGCTTTCCCGGCTGACGTACCTTTCACTCGTCTGAGCTCCTGATAGGTTACCGCCCGTTCCTTTTCTTCCCTCAAAGACACCCCCGAGGGAGTGCAGAGCGCGTAGAGGGTTACGGAGAAAAGCGGATCGTCGATTGTCCTTTACCAGGAGCATCCGGAGAAATCGATAGCAACGCCTGTGTGTCGCCGCAAGAGCGTCGCGCGGAGTAAAATGTTGCGATGTTTACGACACATCGAGAGAGGGGAGAGGAAAAGGTGAAATATACTCTAACGTCGTAATGTCGAACCAACAAATATCGAGGATGATTTATCGCGAGATGAATTGCTAATTCAAGCAAATCATGCACGTATGCATGTTACGACATCATCGGCATGTACGTCGGCGTATACGTGCGCGCACCGATAAATCATCACCGAAAAATAGAAAAACCGACGAGTAAACTCGATACGTTTGAAAAATTCCGGATTTATCACATCGCTCCTCTCTCTCTCTCTCTCTCTCTCTCTCTCTCTCTCTCTCTATCTCTCTTTTTCACGACAAAATGCGATCATTTGCGATGGAAATTATTCAGCCTTTTTCTTTTCTCTGTCGCAATCTCCTCGTCTTCATCAATCTCTTTTCATTTCGTGCCAACCTCCCCGTCTTTCTCACCCTCTTCCCTTGTTCTCCGTCTATCCCTTCTCCCTTTAGTGCGATACCTTTGCGTGGAAGTTTCGACTGCGCAACCGACACGCCCGGATGAAGTTACGAGGGCATAACGCCGTCGTCGTATATAACGTAAACGTAAAGCGTTAGAGTCTGACGCATAGCACGTAAGTCGTAAAAGCTAGTTGAAGTCGGTGCAACGTCGTCCAATACGGACGGGTATATACCGCGCCTCGCTTGCCACGATCCCGCCGCGAATGCGTGCGTGTGTGGGTGGGTGTGTGCGTATTTCGCTTTTACGTCCGAAGCACCGCGAGTACGAAGGAGCGTTTCGTACGGCGAGACCTTTCGACCTCATCGGAAAACCCTCGGCCTCCCTCGACCCGACGACCGATGTGTGACCGTGGCGTGCGAATAGTAGAACCGTAGGAAAGGCTCCGCTCCCGTTGTATGTTGTCGTTGTGTAGCGCACGGACGGCACACTAATTTATTTCGTTTTCTTAATGTTAAAAGCGAATTTCGAAAGGTAGGCGGTTAATGGCGTCAGCTTAATGGCGCGAAAGGAGGCGCGAGCGAGGTTCATCCGGTCAAATCATTTTCGTTCCATTTTTAATTATTAACAAAATCTTTTCCCGCCGCGCCGCGGTCAGTTTGCCACGTTACGTTTTTTTCTTACGTTCCAAAGATCAATTTGTACCTTACTCGGAAGAAACTACGAGAAGAAAGTAAAACACTCTGCCACGCATTGATCTGTTAGAAATAAACAGGTGGAGAGAAGAAGCCAACGGCGACGGTCAGCATTCCGATGGAAATCCGATTGCTCCGGTTGATCGTTACACGACACGCACTTTGCATGCGCAACATAGATGAATAAACCGAAACTATGAGCGCATCGCGCGACTTTAAGGAGCAATGTTGCGCGCGCGCGCGCGCAAGACGATGTGTGCGGAGGGTTGTGGACGCTGGATTACGACGCTGCATTGTGCCACTTTACGATTTCCGGCTCAAACTGCCTCGCTCTCGCAACCCTTCGCGACTCTCAACCCCTCTCGATCCCCCCGCCCCCCTCCTCTTTCCTGCGTTCTACCTCCCTTGGAATTACTCTATTTTCTGAAGACGCTTCAAGCTTCAAGCGACCCCATACGCAGCAGCTCGTCGTATCGCGCGAATACTAATGCTGCTCTTTCAACAGCTAAGCGTACACGGCGGATGCCCGCGACCCGAGTTGCCCGGATCAAACCAAACACATTTCTCACACTGCCCGATCTTTCGGGCCTAATTCTCTCCACTCCTGTGAGATATAAGAGCCAAATGATAAATTTCTCTCTCTTCTCGACGCGTCTCTTCCTGGAGATCCTGGCGAGCGTAGTATGTATCTCTCTTTCTCTCTATGACGCACGTTTATCTCTCATTTTCTCACTCTCGACAGAGAGACTAGCAGCGTTTAACGTCGCGGTCAACAAACTCCTCACTCGGAGGGAACACGTCGAAGCGAAACGTCGTCGTTAATAATAATCGGAATATCGCAGCTGTGCCGTCAAGCTGCCAATTAATAAATCGCTAATAAATTAATAAAGCGCTAGGAAACACGGGCGGGAAATTCGAGCGTGTCTCTCATCAACAAATGTGATCATTCTTCGCGAAGGAGACCATCGTCCGAATACGGTCCGAAAAGTGGATCCGAAAGCTCGATCTGGCCGCTGAACTCTGTAACGATGACCGATTATGAAAGCGTCTTTCTTCCGACGGTTATTCCGTCATTAGTGCCGGAAACAGAGCGTCCGGGGATGAACAATCGAGAGTTCCGTAGAAGGTTCTCCTCCATTGAGGAAAGGGATCGATCAATCGGGCGAATGTCGAAGCGAGCGCAGCGCGTCTCGAATTGCCAGAGGGACGTTTCCCGAATTCGAATCTTTCGCAAACTTATAGAATACATTCATTTTCTCTCTCTCTCTCTCTCTCTCTCTCTCTCTCTCTCTCTCTCTCAACGTTTACTTTTCGGCAGCCCTAAATGTAACCGATTCCAAGCGCCGCTCGCTCGATAATAGGTATTTTGTACGAACGGAAAATATATACGTCGTTTCGTTCGTTCCAAATACGGATTTTTCTGGCCAACTCTTTATTCATGAGATCCAATTATCGTCGGACCCCCTCATCGTACACCCTCCGCGGCTGCTACCGTGTTCCTGGCAGATAGTCGATATTCGGTACTGCATAATTGACCGGGAGAGGTATCAGCTCGAAATCCTGTCGCTCCTCGTTTCTCCGCCACGCGAATCTCTTCGCACCTCTCTTTTCCCGCCTTTCGTTCCCGCCATTCTACACGCTAATCGTGGAACGCGAGAATGTCCGCCAGAGCGTAACCTGGTTTTATCTCGTTGCGCGTGCGAACATCCGACAAGTAAATTGATCGTTCGATATCCATTCATTCGCACGGCTCTTACAACGCGCATCCGTATCTCTCTGACGCTCGCTCTCTCACTTCAGGCCTTTCGATTTTTATTTCGAGAACGATTCCGATTTTCCGAATTCCGGACAATTTCATCTACTGTCGGAACGGATCCCTCGATAACACCGCACTGCATG